>NW_013550582.1:1435794-1689890 GCF_000709125.1 Exophiala aquamarina CBS 119918
GGGGGGGTTATCTCTTCTTATATGTTTTTGCTACGCTCTCTCTCTCTATATATATAATCCCCGAACAGTCGTCGCCCACTACTCTTGCGCTGAGCAATCCCCCGCCGCTTTGTTCTCCCGCTAACGACTATTTGGTCGACTCGCTCAATCGTCCGCTCTCTTCCACACCCTTCCTCTCTTTCACGCTCCCCTTCCACTCCCTTCTGCTCCCTCACGGCTCTGGCCTGCTCCTGCCGTGCTCCCTTGCGTGCCGGTGAGGCCCCCGTTCGGGCTCCAGTCTTACAGGCGTTAATGTTACGTATATCAAGCCTTGTAGGAACTTTACCCGATCACATCTATAATGGCCCGCTTCGGCCCTAATGAAAGGTAGGATCCCTGAGAGAATGCCCTACTACGTTACTAGGTAGAGTTGACTAAATTCCTTAGTCCTGTAGTACAAAGCTTCTCTTCGTCTTTTCCTTTTACTTTCCTCACTTCCTCTCCCTCTCTTGGTCCTTAGATTTTCCCCCGTCCTCCCTCTACCTCTCGTGTGAATCGCTCCTTCTGTCTAGTCGTCTTACTCCCTAAGCGCGCCTTACTCGCATTTCGTGATGGCGCATCCGATGAACGAATTGGCGAACCGTAGAGTCTATATATACAGAGTAGAGTGGATCAGGAGGCAGTTAAATGTAAGGACACGTCGACAAGGCTGATCTAAGGGGGTTGAGAAGCATCCCGTAGACGGCGGATATATGGTCTGCCATTTTGGCAGGCATGTCAGTCGTCCTGTTCTCTCTTCGTCAAATTTTCGATTTCGACCCTTTTTGTATTGCACCCCGTTGGACCGACCACCCGACCTCACCCTTCCGTTCTGATGTAGCATAAACTCCCTGGCAACTCTCTTGGGCTACGAGCTTTCTGTTCGCTAAGAACCACAAATCCAGATCTAGTTCATTTGGCACGTAAGAGAATGACCACGAGAGCGACCACGAGCTTGTGCTTCCAAGCAAAACTAAGGCATTTCCAGATGAGAATGCGAGCAAGAGTTACATGACGCACTCGCGTCCTTTCAACTCTGCTGGAGCGCGGCCCACATCTTTTCGAGGCCAATACCCTGGCTGCGTCAGAACTTTGGGCCATCTGAGCGACCGCGAATGGCGCTCTATGGTCCAAATCTTCCAAGACAGCATCGCGGTTGCCAGCTGTGGATAATAAAGCCTCTATCGCCACCACGTTGTTGTGAAGAGCAGCTTGGTGGGGAGGTGTCCTTCTCTGTAGATCTCGTACTTCGGGGGCTAGGCCTTGCTTCAGAAGAAGATTGATAACCTGCGCAGCCCGACCACTTTCCACCGCATAATGCATTGGAGTTCGACCAAGCAAGTCAGGCTGGCTTGGTGTCTCGGCAAAATGTGACGAGCAAAACTCTTGTACAATTCCGAGGTTTCCTCGCTGGGCAGCTAGATGAAGCATACCGCGACATAAATAGTCCCTTAGCAAGATCTGTCGATTCTGCTTCAAGTGGCGAGCTTCTCTACCATCGACTGTTGAAATATTGGGCCATACTACGTAATGTAAAATTGTCATGTTCCGGTCATCAACGCTGTTCATGTCAAGAAATTGCGCAGATATGTGTATTGATTTGGTGGTCTCGTTGAAGAAAGCATGTAAAGGCGATCGTCTGCAGAGATTGCACGCATCTAGGTTGGCCCCAGCGTTCAGAAGAGTTTGGACGATTTCGGTTGAAATGCTGTTCGCGGTTGCGACATGCAAAGGCGTGTTACCTTTATCGTTTCCAAGATTTATATCGGCTTCTTGCTGAAGAAGGAAAGTAACCATATCATTGTTATTTGTGCTAACAGCCAAATGAAGCAATGAATCCCCTCGAGACGTTACACTGAACAACGAGCACTCCTTGCCGTCTAATATTTCTTGTAACTGTTGTAAATCTCTACTTCTGACAGCCTGTGGAGCAGGTGCGTCACCTCTCATGGTGGTGCACACTTTTGAGGCCATACCGATGTGGAAATTCAAGGCATGTGTCCACGCAAGCAGAGGCCACGAATCTGGTGTTGCGCAAGCTTAGTATATCAAGAATGAACGTTATTTCGCGACCAAAAACATAATTCGTGTGGTATTGGGCCACTGCCTTAACCCCGTGAGTTTGATATTGAGTTCGGAGGACTTTGATAGATACGGGCGTTGACATGAAACAACACGTAAATCGAAATATGAAACAGCCACGAGGATATCGCATACAGGCTTTGGAGTTTGTCTGCCTTAGGGATGGATTTGCCTGGATGTCGGGGATGGCCTGCTGCGTAGTTGGCTTGAGGATAGTTGTATTATCGATCTGGACCGTTGCACGAAGCTGAGAAGCCTCGGATACCTTCATAAACAACCGCCTATGGGACGCCTAAATCAGCATTGGTCTCAGCGTAGCCAAAGTACTTACACCTGAAGCATTAACAGCTCCGAAACCACCAAGCCGGTCCAAAAGGGGACGCGGCTGAGAAACTTATCTACTTCCGTCCTACGTGAGGCTGGCCACCATAGGCTTGCACAAGTTCTGAGAAAAAGCCGTGATGAGAGTTTGTGATTGATTGTGGCAACTTCACGCTTGGTGCGCCTCGCTTGGGCCAGAAGCGTTTCCAGCTGACCCAAAAAAATAGTATCAGGGTGCGAATCTGCTTCGAATACATTCCAAAATGCTATCAACCGCTGTAAATTAGCTGTCAGTGCTTCAAACTGTTCCAGTTTATCATATATCTCAAATGGCGCATCTCGAAATCCGGAAAGCATCTGGCAGAAGATACTGCAAGCCTGAGTTGCACATTGAACGAATGTGAGAGAACCACTCGCCAGACTGAAAGGATCCATCTTTTTAGATACCGTCCAGAACTGATCTTGCTCAGGCTCCGCTCCCTGGCTGTTTATCTTCTAGAAGTGCCTGAGTTACTAGTGCCGATATATAGCAGCAGTGCCTCACAGCATACCATAACTGCACGGTAACAAAAGCGAGTTCGGTCTTGACTACCTCGTAGGTAGCGCCGGAAAATACCTACCATGCAGAAGGCATACCTCTCAAGTCAACTTCAGGGAGATCAGAGGCAATTGGGCGCTGTGCAGGAGGCTGGCTCGAGCATGGTTTGTTCGTCGGAAAGGTTTGTCGTATTAGGCTGCAAAAGCACGTACGTCCACCAAAAACGCCTTGGGCCACAACGGCTGACACAGGAGCTGATGAGGCAAAGGCAATTGGGGCGCTGTACTATGTGCTTGTACAGGTTTATAAGCCCGGCGCCGTGAAGATGCATCCTGACTGCACGGCTGCCCCAATCGTGTCCTGCACGTTGTCGGCCCTCAGCGTTTGCTTTGTGACGCGTCAACGGTGAATGCGTCAACTTGCAGCTATTGCGCCTGACAACACCCTGGGGCTATGTTTGCGAAAATACTGCCTTGAGACATGTCCATTCAAGATAGAACTGTAAAACTTGCCAGATATCAAACGTGTTCTTTCATCACCACCACCATTACTGGTCCGAGATTCCGTTACAGCTAAGCCCTCATATCTACCTCAAGGTCAGCTTCCACAAATTTGGAAAGCCATCGCTTCAATCCATCAGGAATCACCTTGCTTCCTCAGCCTGATAACATGTCTCGGTCGGACTCCGACAGCGACAGTGGAGATGACCGTTATGGACGATATGCGCGAGCGTCAACTGCCCACGCAACTCTGGGCAGCACCTATGATGACGACCCAGAAGAACAAGTATATTCTCCTGACAAATCCCGGGACGAGGACCCAAACGGACAGCCACAATCGTGCACTCCTAGTCCGGTGCGATCTCGTTGACCCACTCCAGAAGACTACCAAGTATACTCTGACGAGGATAATAGCGACGTTGTAAGATTACTCTGCTCCAAATGAATCCCTGGAGACCTCAGTGACTAGCATGATCACTTCCAAATTACTCTTCTTCGAATAATAATCTTCGACTTTGGACAGGAAAATGCTGAAAGTGCTGCTTCGGGGGCCAGAACCGAGTTTCTGGATGTCACTTCGAGTGAACAGAGACAGATATCGAGATGGCGTGAAGAAGGCAAAGACACTCGAGACATAGAAGGCTTACTCTACGAACGACGTACTCGATATGAATGATTGAGATTGGAAATAAAAGGCTACTAGCTGACGAATCCTGAGCGAGATAAACAGCGTTTGGTATCCACATATGTCTCCAAAACCAGTCGGGAAAGCATTGGACCGCCACTGCATGAAGAATTGCCATTACACAGCCTTCGACCAGTGATGCGCTGTTGGTAATCATTGCACACCAATTTTCGCTGATTCTTCTGCCGTCAGGCTGATGTTTTGTTCTTGGAGATGTTCTACCGGTATCCGCTTCAAAGCTTCTCCTCTCTCTATAAATTGATTTTGCAGGATCAACTAGAGCAATCTGGCACTTGGCATCCCAAATTCTCATATCAGAATCTGTAGAGGAAGGGTCAATCGCATGATTGTTTGCAGGATCTTCTTCGACGCTTGCTTGTTCTCGCTTTTCAAGAGTTTTCAGGCACTCTTCTGCAAGAGCAAGAGCCTCTAGACGCGACCGTTCGTCTTTTGACAGTTCTATTGCCAGGTCAGTCTTTGCTACAAAAATATTAGCCTGAAAGCCAGTTCCAGAGAATTCGGGATCGTATAAGGAACAAAATGTGCCTAAATTCTTGTACGATATCACCTCTTTCAGTTGTGTTTGGTAGTGGGACTGATCCGTTTTCCGTCCGCACTCTTTCATGAAGCATACGGAGCCCCGTTATGGCAAGATCGTCGTTTTGGCCGAGTTTATGTCTCTGTTTTTCAAGAAAACGCTGCATGTGGTCCAGTAGTTCAGTTGCGCGCCTCGTATCCTTGAGGCGCTGTGTCACGCTGATCTCATTGAGCATCAGACGCCAGTTTTCAGGCTCGAGCTCTTTTGCACACCTGTAATGGGCTCGCGCCTCTTCGAGTTTGCTCTTCGCATCACGCCCAACAGCTGCCCCCTCGGATATCAAACCTAGAGACCGGAACAGAGCAGGGCGTGTGGATTTGATGCTTTGGGCGGGGAGTGTATTAGCAAGCTTTGAAGAGGTGAAATTCCGAAGCAGCAATCTCGCGTCGTCGAACCAGGCTTGCATACGTAATTCTCGGGCAAAGACCAGGACCGAGTTGGCCGCGCATAGAGAGAGTTTCGTCCAATTTACACAGCAGACTTCGAAGTCCTTTGGGAGTGGACAGATGCCAGAGAAGAACTGTGTCTTGGAGAAGCTCGTGAATGGATGAGGTGGTCTCATATCCTCCTTCAAGCAATGAATTCTCGAATAGTACTGACACCCACTCGTTCAGTAAATGTTTCTCCTTTGCCATGTACTTGAGTCGCAGTATATGCTTATCGATTTTCGATCTTGATAGAGTGGCGATGGTCTCGAGCAAGCCAGCGGCCTTTACTTCGTCATCATCTGCGTTTTGATTCAGGCTTTTCAAGAGTGGTCCAATTAAAGCCGAAATACGGTACAGTGAAGTATCCTCTCTGTCCATGCGAGATCGTATCGCACCGGTTGGGTTGGTGCCAAGCTGTTCGAGTTGTCGCCTCAGCCATTCTATTCGTGATCCAGGTCTTTGGAGCATATTGCAAAGCTCTGGTACTGACATTCCCGTATCCCTATGACGCTTGATATATATTGAAGCCATTTGTATTAACTGAGGTGTGCCCAGATAATCGACCAATTCGTGCACTCTGGCATATTCTGTCCGGAATGTCCTTTGGTGCATGTGCCTTGCGGAACAACTCCATTGCTCCGTTTCCTCTCATGTTTTCAACGTGGATCAGGCTGTCGGTCCAGTTCGCAACATCAGCCATGTTTCGGGCAGTCACTAGAAGGTATGTCCTGCCGGTGGTAAGTCGGGGCAAGAGTTGATTGACTGACTTGACGGCCGCGGGTGCACGACCAGTTGATGGTACACCTCCAAATTGATCACCCACCAGATCATCCAAGACCATGACTCAAGGTTGGTTTTTGTGGTCCTCAAGCCAGGTGTTTACGTTCCTCAAAATAGGATGGTTGACAATGGGGCCTCTGTATGCTAGTGTTGCTGATTTGATTGTGATCCCGGCCTCGGAAGAAATTCCTTCATAATCCTTCAGCAATTGTGATTCGCTTGTGGCAGAGACCCAAAATCTGTGTTTGATACGAGGCACATGACAGCGGCCACCTTGCATAAAGTCACCGAGTTTTTGGAGATAGTGAAGAGCAATACGAGATTTCCTGAGCGCCGTCAGTCAGTGCATGTGTTCGACCGTTATGGTCAAAAACCAACACATTTTTAGGTTTGAGGCCGTGGTGGAATACTACTCCAGCCATTCCATGTCGCTGTCCATGTAGGAAAGTCACACCTGAAGTGATGGACCATATTGCGTCGTACGAATATTGCTGCTTGTGTTCTGGATTTTTGCCGTCCTCCAAACCGAAAACTTCATGTGGTTTCCCCAACCAATGGGAAAGATCCTGAAGAGCATGGAGGAATATCATACAAAGCTCGCGTAGCGGACCCCTCGCTCTAGGCGTCACCATTTCAAAACTCGCGAGCAATTCCACAATGTAAGGATTTCCCGAATTTGTGATTGTGTTCAGCACACCTAAGTTTGTGAAATGTTGGTTCAAATGTTGGAAATTCTCCGTTCTAGGAGGGACATGTAGGCTAATGACACTGCTTGATTCGGTTCCGATAACTCACTCACCGTTCAATTTTTTGAAGCCACAATATCAAGGTCACCGAGTCACAACAGGTGAAAGCATCTTGGCGACCCTTGGGTGCTCCCATTTAACCAGCGGGAATGAAGCAAAATCCTAGTTCGAGCAGGAGGGGGAGTAGCGAGTCAGTAAGTGAAGTTTACTTCACTACTAATGTGAAGCTCCTTGCGCCCCAACAGCTCACCTAAGCATGCCAGCATAGCATGTTAGCCAAATACACCAATCACGCTAGCCAAACATGCTAAACTAGTCGTACAGGTGAAGTTACCACAAGGCTGAGTGTACGAGACGAGAGCCAAAAAGCGCACCCTTACTGATATATCAGAGAGCAGGAGCGAGCAGAGAGGAGGGAGAAGGAGGGAGAAGGAGGGCGGTAGGGCCAGAGCGGCGGTCAAGGAGAGCAGAAGAGAGTAGAAGGGGAACCAAAAAGAGAGGAAGAGGAGAGGACAAGGACACTCAGCGATTCGATTCTTTAAAAATGGTGGTTAGCGCAGGGCAAAGCGGCGGCGTTTTGATCAGCAAAAAGCCCTAAAGGACGACAGTTTGAGGTGTACATATATATGCATGTCTCTTTTCCCGAAACCAAAGCCCTTTCTTCTCTTGTTCGAACCTGTCTGCTGGCTGTTCTATCCTCGATGAGGCGCTCTGAGCTAACTTACTATCTAGAGAACTCGGAGGCTGCGGCAAGCGTGGAATATGAAGCCCAGATGGATTTTTTTTTCTTTCTTTCACAGAGTGACTGTAACTTGCTGCTGGCTACTGAACTACATCTTGTCGGCTCCCTCTCAGTCTTCGTAGCCGCCGGAGTGGCAGCGCGAGCAGCAGCAGTCAGCGAAGCGATAACAGGTATAAGAATGCCAGAGATCTTTGCTTTCTCCAACAAATCTTTTTTAGTCTTTCAAGGTTTCTCTACATGTGCAACATATAGAGTTGCATCCGTGAGGGAAAGATGCTACATGCGCCCAAACAAGTTCTCACTGCTGCCCCCCCTCTCTCTATCTCCCGCCCTCCAACGGGCCGGCACATCACGTCACGTCACATCACAGCTTGATCTTGACACCCGAGAAATCCAAGGTGATGGCAAACACCGTGACGGCGGCGGCGTAAGCGAACAAAACACCTATCGCGGCAAGGTTCCTCATGTCTAGGGTATTGACGGTCAGATTCACGAGGCCGGTAAGGAGGTTGGCAACGAGGAACACGGCCAGCCCGTTGCTGTTGTACACGCGCAGGAGGAGGCTCGTGGCGTCTTGCACCTTGTGGGAGTCGGAGGCGTGGTAGGAGAAGCGCGGGCCGAGGGACTCGACCAGTCCGAAGAGGAGGATCTGCGCGTTGTTGAAGGCGACGATCCAGAGCACGTAGGGCAGGTTGGCGAGCCGCCGCGACACGTTCAGGTTGCAGGTGTAGACGGAGGTCGAGAGGAGGAAGAGCGTGCCGTGGATGGCGGATTGGATGAGGAGTTTCTTGAGGACGAGGTTGCGTTCGCGGTTCGTGGAGGTGGTGGGGTCGGTGTCGTAGTGGAGGGGTTTGTTAGTTTTCGGGTTGCCGTCTGTCAGTTCCTGGTACTGCATAACGAAGACGCCGGTGCCTCTGCCGGCCAGGAAGATGGAGAGGTAGCCGATGAACGAGAAGACACCCTCGCGGTTCTTGGACAGTAGGTCGGGTCCGCGCGGAGAGACGAGAATGTAGCGAAGTAGTTCCGTACTGTTGAGGGTGATTTCATATACGGCGGCGAGTAGAAAAGCGAGTATTTCATACCGCTTGACTAGTTTCCGTGTGATGGTGTCTGAGAGTTCGGCGAAGGGAGGCAGGAACCCAAGTGTGAAGAAGAAGTTCCAATGCACGCCGTACTCGGATACGTGCTCGGCGTAGTCCAGGCCTTTGACGCTCCAGAGGCGGATGAAGCCTAGGACAAGGAGGGGGATTGAGTGGCGGGCGGCTTGGGCGAAGCGGGTGATGAACGTGCTTTGTATTGATTTCCCTCCGTTCGAGGCGACTTGCTCGGACTTGACTAGGCCCCGGGCTGATACAACACCAGCGGAGAAGACGAAGGAGCCGACGCCGAGATCCATCAATGAGGTGCCCCATGTTTCCACTTTTGCGAACCGGCGCGGGAAGATGGGAAAGTCCACGGCGAGGATGGCGAGACAGGTCACCACCATCATAGAGCCCCGGTAGTGGGTCACAAACGGTCTTACAGGGAGCCTGGCGGGTTTGGATGCTGCTGCTGCTGCTGCTGCCGCTTTGGCATTTGCTTGGGGAGACCTAGACTTGGATGGCTTCTTCTGTTGCTTGGACTTCGCCGCCGAGCCTTGATTCTCAGGTGAACTGCTGAGCAGCAGGAGTAGCACTGCAGGAGTGATGAGGGAAATGTTCAACACCAACGGTGCAGACGAATACAATGTAATGGCGAACAGGATCGCAGAGACATTTAGCAGAAAGTCTGCGGCCGCTGCCACTGGAGTGTAAGGAGTGAACAGCGACCGTCTCCTCTGCAAAGCTGTCCATAGAAGGACCGCTGACTGGTGGAAATAAAAGGTCAGAAAGGAGTGATAGTGCATTGCAATGAAAGACGAATGCTTCAGAGATTCCAAAATGAGCTGAGCTCAAATGGGATACTTACAGCAGCAACCAGGGTGACCAGGTTGATATCTGTCAGCGAGCTTCCGAAGAGATTGGAGACAAAAGCCTCCTTGCGAGCCTTGTAGCTCGCTGATGCCATATCTTTATTCATTGTTATCAGATCTGTCCTCTCACATTATGAACGAAAAGAGAAGAGACAATGTATCATGGCCAGAGGTAAGGATAGCGAGTTAGAGTGACTCTTCAACGTCCTTCATCGAATAGTTGTAGTAGTAAGGTTGTGTCTGGACAGACAGGAGACGTCGCTACAAAATCTGGGTAGAGAGTCTCGTTTAGTTTATCCGAGATTGACACAGTTTTTCCGGGCGACGCTCCAAAATGGACACGTGAACACAACCCAATTTTCCAGTCCAACGCTGTTTTTAGGGAAATTTCCCGCCGAATTTGGCGGTCGGGTACCGCCGCTTTTGAAGGTGTTTTCCTTTCATTGCCAAGACCCCCATCGTCGTCCCCTCCATTGACTTGCCTTCCTATGCACCACCAAACTATGCAACCAAAATTGTGGACCAGAAACGGTCTCCCTTCAGAAACAGTACGGGATTCGTCTACCTCTTCGAAAACGATATATGCTTTCGACTGCGCACTATGGCGCCTCAAGGATCCAGAGGGATAATCCCTCCAGATCTCCTCACTGTTACAGAGAGGGCGTTGTCCGACCTTCGCAAAATCGACTCGAACTAAGTCCTATGACCTATTTCCCATCTTTTCTCCTACATCCTAGCGACTCTACCTAACTTTGGTTTTCTAGACCGAACGCCAAGGGTCTTATTGTTTCGCTATCTGTAAAAATTCCTCCCCCGACCTTCCTATGATCCTACTCATTAGTAAGAGCTTTACATTATCTACTACTATGAGTAGAGGAGGAATTAAGGAAAGTAGGATCTTCCTAGGGGCGGTATGGCTGTATAGCCTTTGATCTAGAGGCTAATAGTAGTCTAAAATTCGGTCGAGTATTAGTAACAACATTATTAATTACTCGCTAAAAAGGGTGCTGTAAAGAAGTTATCCACTATGGAGACACCGATATCCATTGAGTGTATATATTAATTTGATAGTTTGATACGTAGACTATGCTCCTCGGTCAGCTTTTGTCCCAAGCTCCATCTAAAATAGCTAAATATATGGCTCCGACAACAACGCAATGTATCTTCTGCTTCTAGAATCTCAGAGAAGCATACTGTGGCAACTGACACGCACCTACGAACGGAACAGATACAATCGTGAAATCTGGGTTTACTGGGTCAGCGAAGAAATGACTCCAAGCATAAGAAGAAAACATCAGTATCAGGTGAAAGAAATCAAATAGCTCAGCAGGAAACAGAATAGGTCTTTTTAGTTAATTCAGGCGTGTCAAAAATCTCCCTCAGGTCCGTTCTTGGTCTCATTATCCTTCCTGCTCTCAAAAATCTCTTCGAAGTCTCTCTCCCCTACCTTGAATCTAAGAATAGCAGCGTCCAACTAGACTGCCTCAAACTCTTTCCAAGCCATACATGAGAATACCTCAATAGTGACTTCGCAGTCCCCCTCTTCTAACTCTTTCAAAACACCATCCACGAAATCAGGTACCGTGACGTCGAGACCAGCTCCACCCTTTTCTAGAATTCCTACACTCTCTATGACCGTCCATCTCACAATTCATCGCAACTTTGACCCATGTCTGTCGTCCGTGATACTTGCCAATACTATATATTCTTTATGTTAAGCGTAACCGTGAAAGCCGGTGTGACTTTGACATCCCACTCAGGACAGAGTCAGATGATTTCCTAAGGTTGCGAGCCCGCTTTATAGTGTGTTGAAGCTATCTGTTGAACTTCGGCTGCTGCGCTAGTTTTGTAGTGTCCCTGGGCCATGATCCTGGCAGGTAAAGTCAACAAGTGGTACGCTTTAACTTCGTTAGGATAGACACGATCCGCAGGCGTAACAGAGAGAACCAAAAAGGAAAGAAAGATAACGAGTCCACGTAGATACCCAAATCACGTCTTCAATGAAATTTTGGCGGTACCCTGGCATACTTCAAGTGCCATTGGCGCTGGTGAGTGGACCGCTAGTGGCCAGGGGGTGCCTGTCGATACTGTGCGATCCCGTGCCGTTCGCGTCCGGCGTGGTCATTTCGCCGAGGGGCTGCCTGGTATTGCTTTTTTCTATCGCTGAGCCTGTACGCGAATCGACGGCGCCGTACGTGGGTAGGCGGGAATCTATTCGCATCTTCCGCTATTCGTGCTTCGTGCGGAATAGCTGCATTGTGCGAATTCGGCGCTCGCACGGTGTGATCGCCATTGCTCGTTCTCCAGAGGCCATCTTGCAAGGACACCGGCCTGATCCAGGACTTCCTTCCAAGGGACATCCGCACTCATAAGGCTAAATGTTGTTGGAGGTGCGGTGCATTCAGGTCATAAGAGATATTGTTTGGAATCCTCCGAGCGGATGGACTACGCTAGGGTATACTTTTCTCCGCACGACAAAGGTCAAATGACATCACGTGCCAGCTCAACCCAACGAAGGATGTTTTGGATGTAGGCGAAGGCCATTCATAGAATTCAGTAAAGCCTAGGCTATTGTGGTCTATATCGCTATTGGTCAATATTCAGTGTCCATGAGAGCGACCTCGATTTTGCATTCCACATTCCACCAATTCTGAAAGCATTTAAGCTTTGCTTGCTGTAGATCAAACAGCGTGTGCGAAATGAGATGCCTCGCTGCGCATGTCTGTATGTCTTACGACGACTTAGGCAACAGTCAAATTCTTCAGTAGCATTGCTGCACCCGAATACGATACGAAGGCTGCCTGTTCAATACCGACTTGGATCCTACACAGCCCGTCGCATGCTTGAGGAACCAAGTATTCTGGCCGCTTCCCCATCGGCCATAAATAGCAATACGATGTTTCGACTGCTCCCTGCCAAGCCGAACCGTAATGGCACTGCTCTGACTGGACCGAGTTCTGATCCACAGCATATTTTTCTGTGGCTTAAAGCCAGGCTCGGATCGTCAATTTAGCGTAGCGGAGCCTGCGACATCTACCGTTCAAGCTATTGGGCTTTCGATATCCACATGTACTCCGTCCTGATACTCCTCTCTCCTGAGTCCTGACGTCCAATCCAGCTTGGTTTTATCAAGCACCAAACACAGCCGAACAGGGTCTTAAGGCTTCTGTCCTGATATTCTCGCACAAGTTCGCAGATGGGCCAAGCCGAAACGTCACCGCGATCCATTGCCAATAGCTCGGCGGTGACAGCAATTGGTGTCACCCCTTCCCTTTGATCACGACTTGACCAGTCGCATTTTAAGAGTATCAGACCGCATCCACAAGCGGTCTGTTCTTGCGAACATCGCAAAGTACAAGGTTGAGGCAACAATACTGGGAGTGCCTCCGGCCCGTGGGACGCCTCACCTCCGACCATGGTCGAGGCATTAATATGGGGAGGTTGGACAGTACTTAGAAGGGTCGACTTTACAACCGCACAATTCGATATCTTCCTGTGGCATCAACTCCTGGAATCACTACATTTGCATTCCCATCCGAGTCTGTGTTCTATCTCGTGATCCGTTTAAAGATGCTGCTGGCTCACTATGCGACCTTACTGTCAAGATTTACGAAATCCGACTTACTGTTAACTTCTCTAGCACTGGCTGCGTTTGCAGTTGCGCAAAGCAGTAACGACTTGGATTGGGTTCCCTTTGACCGCGAACAGTTCAACGGGAATGTTGCTCTCGATGCAGAGGGAAATGTTCAACTATTCTGGAAAACTGCGAATCAGTCCTCGACGTTTGGAGTTGCCTCACGATCCAGCGGCTATCTCGCACTAGGTTTCAGCGAGACCGGCGCGATGACTGGAGCCGATATGGCCGTGGGGTATAGAGACCAAGATGACAACTTTGTATTTGAGAATCGCCATGCGATGGGTTTCGTTACTCCTCAAGTCTCCCAGGACCAAGAGAACAACATGCGGCTCCAAGAGAGCCACCAGGCAGATGGAGTTACTGCATTCGTTTTCGAGAAACAAAACAAAGCCGGCTGTCTTCAAACCCAAGCTGACGTTGCTAAAGATGCGTGGCAATGGTTCATCTATGCGTTTTCTGATGAAAACACCTTTGCCATGCACGCGCCCGGCAACATGGGCAAGGAATACGTCAAACTAGGCACAGGCAAAAGCGTCTCTTTGAATGAAATTCGGGACATTGACGGCACCCAGAACTTCACTATTATGCAGCCTGAACTAACTATCCCTACTGCGGAGACTACTTACTGCTATACTCTCCACAAGATGCCGGCGGGGGACAAGAATTATTTGCTCGGTGAACGACCAACCGCGTCAAGTCAGCTGCTCCACCACTTAGTTATTTATGCATGCTATGGCCTCCCCGATGAGTACATGGACATGCTTGGTAAAGAGCCCAACTGCGATTATGAAGAATTCTCCAACCCCTGTAATGGTTTTGTCACAGAATGGGCTCCCGGCATGTCTGGTCGCACATTCGAGCCTGGGTATGGCAAGCCATTTGGCACCGAATACTACGAATATGTGATGTTGGAGACACACTATAATAACCCTGAGGGGCTCGAGGGCGAAAAGGACACTGCAAGCTACACGTTTCTCTACACCGATCAGCCGGTGGACACTGAAATCGGGACCTTGACCCTGGGCGACCTCCAAGTGGAGGGCTGGTTCCTCGACCCTGGCCAGCCGCTGGTGGCACATTCAACAGTCTGCACGCCTGAATGTACAGAGCGTTGGCCCTCTGACGGTATAACAGCGGTCTCGGTCTTTCATCACATGCATTACCGGGGTCGCCATGCGCGCGTTCAGATAATTCGAGACGGCAAAGAGATCACCCCTCTGTCGTCCCTTCGCAACTTCGAATATGACTTCCAGTTTTCCAAAAGCTTGAACTCAGTAGAATTGCTGCCTGGCGACAAGCTTATTACCACTTGCGAGTACGATACCTCGAACGACACCGAGCCGGTTCCCGGTGGTCTGCCAAGCAAGCACGAAATGTGTTTTGCCTGGGTTGACTACTACCCAGCCAACGGCGTCCTTGCCTGCACGCAAACCAGTCGGGGTGAAACAGCGGCGATTTGTCTTGAATCCTCCGCAGATGGTTTGGATGTTTACGAATCCCCTTTCCTCACATCCTCGTTCCAGAATCTTCCAGTTTCTGGCAATACCTGCCCAGCTGAAGATTCCGGGTCTGGCGCCTCAAATCAAGCTGCCGTCTTGAACACTTGTCCAGAGACCGATGTATGTTTCTCACTCAATGTGCCCGAGCAATCCGCGAGCTCGGGGACCGGCGACATCTACTTTCAATTGTCGGCACCAGTGACCTATTCCTGGGTAGCCCTCGCGCAAGGCACGATGATGAGCAACGCCAACATGTTTGTCATGTACAGTTCAGCTGATGGCACTAATGTGACACTCTCGCCAAGAACTGCACCAGGCCACACGATGCCAACACATAACGAAGCTGCCGACGTTTCTCTACTCGACGGGTCCGGAATATCCAACGGCAGGATGACGGCCAACGTCCGGTGCGGCAATTGCGACAGCTGGGATACAGGGACCATGAGTCTGCAAGGCAGCAACAGTGACTGGCTGTATGCATATTCCCAAGGATCACCGATCAACTCCGATGATACGAATGTTCCTATCTTGCAGCATGACAGGCAGGGTGGATTTCAATGGGACCTGTCGCGGGCTACTGGAGGCTCCGATACGAATCCATTCACCGACGCAGCAACGACCACGACCACGACCTCGGTTGGGGGACAAAATTCATGGCAGAGATTATCCACACAGACACAGAGGCGTTTCGTACAAGTTCACGGTGCTCTAGCTTCCCTCGCTTTTGTCGCCATCCTCCCTATTGGTGCTATCCTTGTTCGCTTAACCAGCTTCCGCGGACTAGTCTGGACTCATGGCGGCGTACAAGTCTTTGGCTACGTTGTCTTTGTTGTTGCAGCAGGCCTCGGAATATTTATTGCGCGTGGAGTTACTTACCTCCAAGAGCCTCATGCAATCATCGGCCTAATCCTTCTCGGCATTTTCTTCTTCATGCCATTTATCGGCATAATCCATCATAGAATATACAAAAAGGTCCAGGAACGGACAGTGTGGTCTTATGGCCACATCTTCACTGGGCGGGTCGGAGTCATCCTCGGCATGATCAATGGTGGCCTAGGTCTTCAGCTGGCCGATGCCCGCAGATCTCACGCCATCGTATACGGCGTTTTCGCAGGCTTGATCGGCGCTGTCTATATAGGCGCGATCGTCATTGGCGAACACAAGCGTGCTAAGAGGTCTTCACAAAACGGTATGGCTTCCTCATCGGTCTACCCCAAGTCGAAGCCGCTCGATCAGGACGACAGTGACAGTGGCAATGGTGCATCTCACGAGGCTGCCAACTAGGAGTCTGATGGCGTTCTCCCTGCCATAGCAAAGCTGAAGCCTACTCTAAGAGTATCTATGGGAAGCTAGGGTCGCTCTCGGCCTAAGATATGGGATGACGCCTTCGTAAAGAAAGACTGGTTGCGGTAGTATTCTAGAAAGGGGCGTACAATTTCTAAGTGCATGCAGCATGTGCTCCTTGCAAACAACGATAGGGTCTGGCGAGGAGAAATGGTCGGTCTCCTGATAGACCATCTCGCAGTATGTAACAGAGAGTCAATGAATACATAGAAAGCCAAAACCTTATCGACGTAGCGGGGTATGCTTAGTCCCATGTCTCCATGCTTTCCGAATACCATCTCTAGTACTATCCTCGTATGTAGATGGCTTAGGATTGGCTCGAGAGGCCAGGCGACTGACGAGCTAACCAGAGGGCTTATGTTGTTTGACGCCTTCTTTCCCAGCGCGCTGTCTGTACGGACTGTAAGTCGCCACCATGTTGATTTAGGCTCACCCTCGACTAAATAGTATAGAGTAATGCTTGCCCACTTGGGCTGATCTCGTGACAGATCCTGTGACAATGGGATGCCCGGTTTCAGGACCCTCATGAAATGATAACAAGCCTAAACCTTAACCCAATTGAGATGGACTTGCCTGGACACAGGTACGAGCCGCGCCATGTCACGGTGCCCAGAAGGGGACTCTGCCTGGAACAGATAAAGTGTATTACATTAAGTAGCTTGATCTTTGTGGCTGAGCAAGAGGACTCGAAAACGGTCTCTAGGATCCCATGACTGATGGTCGGCATGCAGAGAGGGCTATATATGTTGTACTCGGTCGGCTGGCAAGGCTCGATAGGGTGATCTAATTTGCTACGAGCGGACAGCACAGGGTCACTCGAAGGGGACATTGGACAGCACCAGAGAGGGCACAAAGACCCTCCACGTGGTGAGAGCAATCTCCCTTGACGTAGGAGAAATAGTGTCGTACAGCCTCGCGATTAAGGTTTTCCTGGTAGCGAGCACGATGCTGGGCGTACGTCAAGACTTGCAAAAGGGGATCGAAGCATCATAGAGAATATCCAAAAAATCTCAAGATCGTAAAGTAAAAGCTTGGGGCAACATTCGCAACGGAGAATATGAACCCCAGATTTATTACTATTCGGAATTCCGCGCCTGGAACCATGATTCACTGACGTTCCCAATTTTTCTACCCTTACATCTCCCAGCGCGAAATTGCTCCCAGACAATGGCCGATAGCTGCGGTCGCATCACTTACGGCTATGTCGATCCCAACTTCGCTCGACCCAACACCGATGACTCGGCGTGTATAATCATTTATGGGTAAGGAAGAATGGCGCTGCTGTCAAAACGACGTAGAGCTGACTGAACTGCAAAAGATATGTACCCTCTTTGGCCGTCGGATTACTCGGCGTTATCTTGTTCGTGGTCGCCCTGGGATTTCACCTGTTTCTACTCCTGCGGCATCGAACCTGGTATTTTAGCACCGTCGTTGTCGGGTTGGTGATGGAGATCATCGGCTATCTCTTCCGCATTCTCGCCTCAAAGAAGAACCCTTATGCCGTCTCCTACTTTGTCGCGCAATACTTCTGTATCGTAGTTGCGCCAGTCTTCTTTTCCGCAGCGATATATACCATCATCTCGGTCATGATCAACATCACTGGCCGCAAGTACGCGCCGATATCTCCCAAAGTGTTACTCTGGATATTCATCGTCTGCGACGCCGTTGCGACTGGGGTCCAGATTGCTGGCGCTGCGCTTGTCGGGAGGGCTTACTCTGACCAAAAAGATCCAACCACGCCAAATAATATCCTCCTGGCAGGCTTGGCATTTCAAGTCTTCTCGTTTGCCGTCTTTATCCTTTGTTTCGTCTTATTCACCTACAAGGCGAGAAAAGTGCTTGACAAAGAACTGAAAATGTTCGCTGTGGCGGTGCTGGTTGCATCTCTGGCTGTATATTTGAGGACGATATTCCGTCTTGCTGAAACTGCAGAGGGCCTTTTGGAATACTTGTCAACTCACGAGGTCTTTTTTGGCTGCTTGGAGTTTCTGCCAATCGTTGTGGCAGTTTATGTCTTAATCTATTGGCATCCAGGTCGTTGGCTAGGAAAAGGCCGCACACCCACGACTATCCAGGATGATATTGCCACAGGAACGAGGCAAAAGTAGGGGTTGGAAACCTTCAGCCCAATATTCACGCCGCGGTTGGTTGAATAAGAAGGGCGGTCTGCGGATATAGCGTCTCCTGAGCTTTATTCAAGATTGCCAAGTATTGAGTAGCAACCGCCCAACGAGCACTCATCAGTTCAAGAACTCCTCTTAATGAATGGTAAGATTCTGCAGCCTCTCTAGATCCAGTTTCGTGAACCAGCCAAGCATAAGTCGCAGCGGCCATATAGAAACAGTCGGCGACGAGTGGACTGATCGAGGGCGGGTTCCTGGCCATGCTTATCTTCAACAAGTGGCTGAATTGCAATGCGTCGTGCGCGGCGGATCGCATGCTGGCGATAGCAATTGTTTGCATCTCAGTCTCTTCGACCGTATGATCTCCTCGGTTGGACTCGGTACATGCAAATGGGTCAGAAAGATGAAGAATGCCGCTGTAGCATAATGCTATCGAGGTTCCGAATCGTTCGGGGGAACGTTGAACATCGGCTGGGACTAGATTGGCCAGTGCTTGTACGGTGCGATGCAACTGTATCGCCTCGGTAAAACGTGCTGGTGACTCGAGTAAATTGTCGTTCAATAGGCGTATCAGTCGGCCCAGAAGGTGGGTTGCCTGACAGGTTCGTGCAAACGAATCCGCTCGAACGTTGGTGGGAGAAGACACATATAAAGGCTCACTTGTCGTCATTTCACCCGCATCCCACATTGCATCGTCTACTGGTAACATGTCATTCCTCGCCGGATCATCTGTTGCTAGAGGATGACCCTGGCTACCAATGTTGACATATCTGTCTAGAAGCATGACTGCCCACCATGTGCGCCTAGTCTCCTCTACTTCTGCCCATGCGCTTGCCTTTCTCTTGTGAATCTGAGGGGCATGAGTCCGATCATTGAGGCCCAAAGCGTGTCCGAGTCTAGCAGAATGCCCAGTAGTCAAGTATGCTGCGGGGTAGATCGCATGGCCGATCTCGTAGGCACTGATCAAGATATTGGCTTGAAGTGTCTGGCATGAAATAATACCGCTAGACTCGACCATGGCGAAATATCGCTTGGTGAGAGCATACAAGGGGGATCGGACGCTCGGCGAGCCTCCCGAAGGGATCTGGATGATAAGCTTCATGGCAAGTAATAACATGGCAAATTCGAGAGACAGTTCAAGGCCAGGATTCGACAAAGCGAGTTCCATCCGCTTCTTGGAGATGAATGGAAGCCAGGTGTGGATGTTTTCGAAGTATCGGTCTACCACATCTTGGATATCGAGGATGGAGGTACCAAGAGTGCTGGCGACTTCGGTTGGTACCTGAATATTCGGCTTGACAATTTTCATGTCGCTTTCACGGAAAACCTCGGCGTCGAGAAAGAACATTGGGGGGAACGCTGAAGCATCCTGGACAGCGGCGAGGTCGGTGGTTGATGCAGGACTCCTGCTCACAGAGCGTATGGGTTCGTGCCATCCTAGATCAGATCGTCTCCCGTCTAGCCGAGCCTCGAGATCAGTGATTTTCTGCTTTAGCATTGCAAAGCCTTCGGAAGCTGGCTGCTGGCCAGACTCCGAGTAGTCACATGGCCGTGACATACGTAAACACAGTGAACAGCTTGGAAGATTTTTGTCGCATTTTCGCTTCTGCCTAAACAGTGGCTGTAGTCAGCACAACCACATGCAAGCCCTGTAGATGGATGTGATTGATCTATCGTGGTGGACATGGATCATTGAGTCTCAAGAAACTTAAATTTCGGATTGATTAAATCCGCTCCAGCGACGATCAAAAAATCTCCTGGCGTTGCGCTTATTGTGTTTAAGGCACTACGTCGAGCTGGCTAGGCAGACTGGCCTCATTGATATGAAAGACCGACTTACTTGCGACAAGCTGAACATGCTTGATGGGCCTTTTGCCCATGAGGATCAATATCCACGACAACTGAAGAATATTCCATCTCCCTGTTGATGGCCAAGGTATTGCAAGGAGATAGCGACAGTGAGGCAAAAGTGTTGCAGCGAGGCGGGACCTACCATTTATATACGGAGGAACAAGTCAAGGACTTAGGCAGTTACCAACTTGGCAGCAGGAGTACAGTGAAATCTGGTTGGACCTCAGTTGGGGCCGTCGTCACGGCCGTGCCCTTGTTCCCCCCCCCCGCTCGCGACTCACTCTCTCACTTTCTACTCAACTTCCTGCTCATCCCCCGCTTTGCCCTTATCTGAAGGGTTACATTTCACCCTGCTACGATGGACCTGAGAGGTCCTGGCCACAGAAGCAATCCTGAAACTCTGAAAGCGTCACTGAGGACCTGAAGAAAGGTATACCGAACTTTGGCGCATGATATAGGCTCAATGCATGAGCATCCGCGCATACGGACTGCTATCTGCATACAAATAGTTGCACCATGAATTCAATTCCCCTTCTTACAAAGGGCTTTGTCCTTGACTTTCATATCGATCCTGGAACAGAAATATCCCCACCTATTTCGCCTGGAATCCCATTCGGAGAACAGCACTAGAAGATACAAGAGCCTTTCTGACTTGAACATTATACTGACACCCTTTGGCACGCATTGGAAATGCTGACACCATTCCTTTTGAGCTGCCGTCCAATGCACCTATGGGGAGTGGCTTTGGCGACTTCAGAAGTCGTCTCCTCAGCATCGGAACTCGAAAGAAATCGTTCGGACTGGAGTTGTCCAATGAATTAGAATGAAACGATGAAGATACCCAGGCATGGGAGGACGCTGTGCATGCATGGCTTGACTATCTTCTCGACGATATGCGCAGGACACCGGCGGCGGAACTACGGCGTGACCGGTTCAAGTTGTTTTGTCCAGAGTATGAATTTTAGATGGGTCGCATCTTCATCTTCTCTTTTGTGACCCCGATGCCAGACATTCCCACTAGTAACCTTAGGACGCATACATTATAGTCAGGATTGGTCGACGATAGATTCCGCTATGGAGACACAAAATCCGCGGCGGGATTATCATTCATTGCCAGAGTCACAATAAAGTGCTGAAAGGTCAACAGGATAGTGTTGCGGCGGCATTGAGCTAGATATCATTTCGCTCGTATGGCCGGTGAGTTCAAGGGTGGTCACCTACCACTGGTAGGTCGGACGGGGGTGAATGTCCCATACAGGACGGCATAACCTTAGTTCGGAATCCGGGTGAGCCACGAGCAGATTTCACAACCGGCGGCACTTGGATCTACTGAGCCGGTGTCTCGGCCGTGCCAGTAAGAATGAGAGGTTACGAAAGAGCCCTGGACGGTCTGCATGCTCATGTCAGCGGTAGTCAGTGAGCTTCTAGAATGGTCTGATATTTTGATAGAATACATTAAATCTCGGCAATCAGAAAGACAATGTCCCATCGTTCATGAAGTATACCTTTTTTGCAGTGCTTTCGCTATCGTGGTCAGCTGGATGTTGCTGGTGCCCTCATAAATGGCACCGATCTTGCTGTCACGGAACATCTTCTCAGCGATGCCCTCACGGACGAATCCCATACCACCCATCCACTCCACAGCCAGTCCGCTAACCCTTCCGGCAACCTGTGATGCGTATAGCTTGGCCATGGCAGCGTCCGTCACAAAGTCCTCGCCGGCCTCCTTCTTTCGTGCCGCATTGTAAACCAGTGCTCGCGCCGCACAGATCTCGGTATATGACTGTGCGAGTTGATGTTGCATTCCCTGAAACTCTCCAACGAGCTTTCCGAATTGCTTTCGGTCATTCCACACATACTTGGCGGCGTTCTCCCACGCACCAAGAGCCAGTCCAGTCATTTGGGCTCCAATACCGATGCGGCCTTCGTTAAGAAGCCCAATGGCATATTTGTAGCCTTCACCTTCTTTGCCAAGAAGGTTCTCTTTGGGAATTTCGACATCGTCAAAGTTGATCACACACGTGCTGGAGGCTTTGATACCCAGCTTCTTCTCCTTTTTGGCGATGCTGAAACCTTTGGTATCCTTGGTTACAACGAACGCGGTGATTCCCTTGTAGCCGGCTTCAGGCTTGAGATTGGCGAAGACCAGGAAAAAGCCAGCTTCCATGGAATTGGTGATCCACATTTTGGAGCCGTTGATCTGAAAGCGAGTGAGCATTGGATTATACACGTGTAGGAGGTTCCATACCTTGTAGCCAGTTTCTGTCTTCTCCGCTTTGGTCTTCAATGCAAATGCGTCTGATCCAGACACAGGTTCGGATAGGCAGAAAGATCCCACAGTATTGGTGGCGAGCTTGGGTAGCCACTCCTTCTTGAACGCCTCACTGCCATATTTCAAGATGGCGGTGACAACCAGGGTGTTGTGGACATCGCACATGACGGAAACAGAAGGGTCGACTCTGGCAAGCTCCTCGATCCCAACAATTGCAGAAGTGAAATTCATTCCCGCACCTCCATACTCCTCAGGAATCTCAAATGCCATTAGACCTTGCTCAAACATGCGCTCCACAATCTCAGGGTCCATCTTTTCTGCTTCGTCCATTTCGCGGACTTTAGGGGCGACTTCTTCGTTAGCCCATTTGGAGACCGACTCTGCCAGCATGGTCTCAGTCTCGGAGAAGTGTGTAATGGGTGTTGGGGAGAGAGAAGTTAGATCTTCATCGTTGTTGCGTCGTCTCGAGGTAGAAAAGGGAGCTTGCTGCCTGTGCGAGGATAAGCCAGGATTCTCCAGGGAGTTAGTCGAACATACCGTAGAGGAGTCCGTCTCGAAACCACTCTAGCAGCAGGACTGAAGGCGGGTAGGGGTCTCGTGGCGTTGGCGAGAGGCCGTAACGATCTGCATATTGTTGCCATATTGTCGAGGAGCTGACAGTGTGCTATTGGTGTTGAAGCACGAAGTGAGGTTGAAGAGGCGGGTTGGCGTCAGTGGAAGTGGTGTCAACGCGGAAAGAACAAAAAAGATTTATCAACGGCGCAGGTCTTGGATGTTGGGAGGCTGCTAAGAATGTCCTCCGTATTCCGTGCGTAATGACTTTGTGCTTTTAGATTTGGGATCTCAGCCTCGGCTTCGGTTAGGTGCGGGTTGCCCAACCAGGGAGGCACCTACGGCCCTTGTTCGGAGACGCCTATTGATCACTCGGGCCCAGCTTCAGAGTGATTGCTGAGGCCCGCCTTTGCCCGCGCAACGACTTGAAGAAGTGCGGATATGGACGAGGACACGAACAGGAGAAGATCAGCCGGGTTCACTTTCTTCGCTTCTACAGTATTTAGTGGGTTGCTCTGGGCTGGGGTCCATTGCTACCAGTCAGAAATTCAGAATATCACATGCATGATACCTCTGGGTGTCCCGAGCATAGACGACCCTGATGCGAATTTGCGTATTTAGACAGGTCTTAACCCGCCGCATTGGCGATTTCGCTCTGTGAAATGACTCGTGCACAAGCCAGCGGACAATTCAAACCGCCAGTGCCGCTTATGTAAGGGTTCGCCATGTCATAGCCCCGGTGGGTGCCAAGGGTGCAAGAGAAGCTCAGAATGGCTTAGTTATTAGATGGGTTCAAACGGCGGGATTCTTCTGTCCGAATAGGTTTAGAGGAGCACGAGAATTCAAATTCACCGCCCGAGTGCTTTTGGTATCTGGTCCGTCTGTACTACTACAGGACTGCATCAGGCAGCTCCTCTCGTGGGCTGAACCCGCACTGATTCATTTGACTGTTTGATTCATTTCTGAGTGGATGCACGCAAGACCGATTCTTACCACCCCTGACCTCGCAGGAGAGGTTCAAAATTCTCAGTGAAATAACGGCCAAATGTGTCCCGAGTGTGCGGGAGGCCGTTGAGCAGGCAGACAAGCCGGGCGCTCTGGTCAATATTGACCCTCTTGCGTTGGTGAACCTTCCACGCGGGTCCAAAGGCAGAATACTTCTTCTTGGCGACGCAGCGCGTTGTCTCACTCTTCTTTCTGGCCAGAGTGCCGGTATGGCGCTGGCATCGGCTGAGATCTTGGGCAAGGCGCCCGGGAACACCAGTCATGTCTCAGAGGCACTGCGTTACCACGAGGAGAGACTGCGTCCCAGCACTGAACCCCTCCAGGCCGCCTCGAGAAAGTTGGCAGCGTGGTACATCCCCAAGGGGACTTTCGCCTACCATATCTGGAACTTCTTGCTCAAAATCACACCCTACTACTCATGGCTGGTGTCCTTCCACGTCAACAGTCTCAGGTCGGAGATCGAGTTGACATGACCATCAGATCGACGACCAAACAGAAGTGGATTTCATTCTGTACCTGCTACGAGCAATGATATCGATAGCAGAACATGCAACATGGCATTTAGTGCTCATACTTCCACGCGCAGTCCTTGCAAGGAGAGGACGTAGATTATTGTAATCGCGCTGGGCGGGTTTTGACTGGTACATGCAATTATGAAAACCGTTCGGATTATAACAACCTCGTCTTCTCAGATTTACGCGCATACTATACTACTATAACTAATAGCGTTACAGTAATACCATATGGATAAGTAAGTCAGTAACTTAAAAAATAAGAGAGGGTGAAAGATTTACCTCCCGCGGTATAGTTACTCGCTTCGATGAGTAAGGGACGTTAGCACTTTAAGCACTTATTTACAGTGACATAATCCAGTATTCTTAGCACTGAAACTAATTTGGTTTACTGCCGAGTTTTAGAGGATCCTATTTGCCGTAGGAATACCCCATTATAGTTGTGATGATACATTAAGTGACAAAACCGTGTCATTTTAGCTGTGAGGGTTTTCTTGGCGTACGGATGAGTGAGAGACAAGACATGTCATGGCTGTCATAGAGTACAATCCTCTGGGTCTCCCGAGCACCTTCCCTGCCTTCCATTTGGGGGTGCTCGTCCCCACTGGCAGTACCAGGGTCCAGGCCTTCCCATTGACCCATGCTAACTTGACGATCAGCTTGAAGGTTCCTCAACCTGTGGCTGGCGCATTATTGTGGCGTTCTGCGCCACAGCATGTGACGTCGACGGTGGATGACTTGGCAAGAACGATACTCCTGACGCCCACTTCTTTCACTTGCAACGACTGGCGCCCAGGCTTCAATGTCCCCTCCACCTGGCGTTTACTGCGACCAGACAATGTTATAATAAGAAACCCTCTGTCGCTCTAGGTCATGAGCACACTCGTTGGTCGTTGCGCTTCCATCATTCTCTTCCCCTTCCTCCTCTGTCCCTGAATATCGCCAGTCTCTTACCGTTATTCAAAAGTCACCAGCAATATTAAATACCGGTGACCTGTCAGGCTCCTATTACATCGTATCCGGCCATGTCTGCCGGTCACTCAGAGCCTCAAGTGCTCTTCAGTGTTGGCGATATTGCCGCCTATGCTGTTCAGAATGGCGAGGAACACCTGATTACTACCAGTGGACCGCAGACGCTGTCCTTACTCATGGTGCCCACTGCATCACCGTTTGCCGACTTGTCATCCACCGAACCATCCAGCTCAGCCCCCGAGGAGGACTTCTATCTACATCTCCATCTCCCACCAGAGCTTGACCTACCTTTGCCTGCAAGCACACAAGTTTACCACAAACCACCCAGCAGTTACCTTATCCCGCGATGGGATCTAGGCCCCGATGCTGGCGCTTTCATCCGTATCCAGTTCCCTTCGGTTGGCACTGGCCCTGGGAAAGTGGCCCAAGAAGAGGTCGACACTTTCGAAACCATTCTTGCCCAATGTACCGCATTTCTTGAGCGGGCCAGTGCTCCTCCCAAGGGGTTCAAACAATATGACCCGCAAGAGTACCAACCCGGTGAGGGTTATGTTGGGTCATCAGGAGGTGGAAAAGAACAAGCAATTATCCCACATCAACATGGGCAGATTGTCCTTATTGATGAAGAGAATGGCAGTGTCATTGGTGAGCTCCAAGACAGTTATAACGTGGTCGAGTCAGCCAATATCAAGCCAGGATCAAAGAGTGAGTTTCCGGCCCCCCATCTCCATGACCCTGGACTAATATTATTGTCTAGCCCCCGTTCAAATCCAGCTGCCTGAAGAAGGACAAGGAAACCAGATACGAATTGACAATGTGTCCGACCATTACCTTGAGATGGCAAAACATCCAGCATATGCCAAGTCTACTATTGTGCAATCTTCAGCGACTGCATCAAGGCTGTTAGTTACGGGTTCGACCTACATTGCAAAGGCGATGACATCGGGCGCGGACAGTTTTCAGAAGAAGACGCAGCCTAATCCCAAACCCATGACGTTTTCCCCGACCACGCACGATCGAATCCGACAGATACATTCCTTCACACAAGGAGCGGTTGGGATCAGTGCGAAGACAGTGGGCCAGTTGGGACGATATGCTCAGAACTTTGGAGCGTCACTT
This sequence comes from Exophiala aquamarina CBS 119918, assembly GCF_000709125.1. NCBI lineage: Eukaryota > Fungi > Ascomycota > Eurotiomycetes > Chaetothyriales > Herpotrichiellaceae > Exophiala > Exophiala aquamarina. The sequence continues at coordinate 1,462,070 of NW_013550582.1, forward strand.
GCACGCAAAGGAGAGCGAGCCAAGAAGGAGCCCGGCAAGGATTATAAGCCAGGAGTGCTCAACAAATCTATGATAGCCTTTTCGACCATTGCGGACGGCATCGACCATGCTGGACGTCAACTGCTGGCTTCCAGTTCGGTTGCTGCGACTAATGTGGTTGGGCACAAATATGGTCCAGAAGCTGGCAAAGTTGCATCTGGGTTGGCAGGTGGTGTCAAGAATGTTGGCTTGGTATATATTGACGCGATGGGAGTGTCCAGACGAGCGGTGATCAAATCAGTGGCCAAAGGAATGGTGGTTGGTCGAATGCCCAACGGACAACAGCTGATAGTTGGTGGAGGCGATGGCGGAGTCGTGCCAGCGGAGGCACGCTCAACGGGAGAGAAGCGAAGCGACAGCTATTCTTCTGACTTATATGGCGGGTCGTCGCAGCCGGGAGTTAGCCAACCTGGATATGGGGTGGAAAGCTATGGCAATGCGGCTGCACTCCCGCCAGCATATTCCTATTCCTCCGGAGTGGGTGAGCCGATGGGATCGGCATTACAAGGGCAAAACGTTCGAGAAAAGAGATAAGCGATTGCGATAGATTCGTACAGTACGAGTAGACTTGGGGCTGGGCATGAATTATGACGATGACGCTACGAGATGTTCTGGAACAGGATTTCATGATGAAGCCGGCAAGGAGTTTGATGCTGAACTTGGACTGTGGAGGAATGGGCCAGCTGGGCTTTGCGTTGTCAAGGACGGAGTATTCCGTAGTGAAATGTGGGAATAAGAATGGCAATTTCCAAGACGAGGCTCCGTGACTGACGCTCAAAACTGTTTGGCCTGGGTGGATGAGAGTTATACAAGTACGAGTACTCCGTACGGAGTATGGAGTTATTAGTGTGTGGGATCTGTGGATGTGTCTGCATGACATTCGCTGCTTGCTGTGGCTGAAACTCAAAATACGCACTGTCGGAGCCGTGCCCGTCATCGATTGGGAGAGCCTGCGGTAGCTTGTAAGCTTCCGAGCGAGCACAGAGAACGGAGACTAGAATACAAGCTACTGGGATCAAGATTCAGAAAGGTTCAAAAGCAAGGTCGTCGTGGTGGTGGTTGTCTCACGCTCTCTAGTATGATGGACGGCTACAGGTTCTGAGCGCGGAAAGTGATGTCCGCATGGCGGGAATGATGGTAGTATTCAAAGTTGGGCCGACGACAGGGACCAGGAACTGCCCAGCAGGCGGGGCCGTGTGGCTCCGTGGGTCATGACTGACCAGCTACAGTACGAGTAGTGATAATTATGGGTCGGATTACTCCAAGGAGTCCAAACCAGGAACAGGCAGGAACAGGAAGAGACGCGGTCATGGGGAAGAGGACAGAGAGATGCACGCCAGTTTTGCACACGGGGGGTTTGGAGCGGAAGAAACGATCTGAGAGCCGTCGAGATACAGACACGACTTGGTGAGACTCGAGAGTCGAGACGTACTCGGTAGTTTGGTTCGCAACAAAACTGGTACGGAGTATATTATACTATTGTCTCGGTCCAATTCAGTACGTGGGGGATTGATAGGCCCGAGGGCATCCCTTGCGGCCTTTGTGCTGTCCAAAGTCGCAGGGTCTGCAGAGTACAGACTACACGCCTTAGGAACAGGCAGCTGGCTATCAGATGAAAGAGGTAAAAGAAAGGTGACGGCCAAAGACATGCACTGAATGCAGCTGAGCAGTGCAGACTGGCCCGTTAGCCTGTTCTGACGCTTTGATGGGCCTCGGCCATGATAGGCACTAGTACTTGTATGTAACGCCCAAAGGGTTAGGTAAGAGACAGCGGGCATCTGTATGGGATCCAGGTGCAATCAATCGCCCGCTGGCTACGTACAGTCCTCGTATGGATGTACTGCCAAGTGTGCTACAGTGAGGTCTACACTGACGACGGGGACAGCCCAAATTGTCCAAGTTCCCGAGCCAAACCTTGAACTTTGAGAAGCCGCGGGGCGATCTTTATTCCAATCCGCCCTGGGGCACACTGGGCCCTCGGGCTCCGCTCTCACCCAAAGTTGGGTGGTCCTGTCCTGTCAGTCGCGTTTCAAGAGGGAAATTTCGCTAAAGGGAAAAACGCCAATGCCACCTCGCGTCTTTTTGGAGTCGATTGGCATGAGCGGGCGTGGTTCGTCTCGCGGTTAAGTTTGGGATGTTGTGCAGGTGCTCGTAGGTTAGGGTCTGTCTCTGTTTCGTCTATGCTCTATGCCTAGTCAGCTTGCCGATAGTCATATTTGATTTGTTGTTATTCTCCTGACGACCTGATTAACACCTGTTTCTTCATTGTTGATGGAATGGGCATTTGTGCTTGTCTGTAGTCCGGGAAGACGACGCGTTCCTTGCAGGGGCGCGATGAGGCAACCCCCCTTGCCGCCAATAGCGCGAATGACATGCTAGAAAGACTCGAGACAGGCACGCAGAAACTGACAGCCTGGCCGGCAGAGTGGACAAAACGGTCAGCCAGTGGTACGGCTTTTGACAGCACATGTGCACCCGGACCCTGTGCTCATGGGCGAGGCAAGACGACGATACCATGCATTACATATTTCACCAACGGGCATTGTGGGTGAGTTTCCCGAAACATGTGCAGCAAACAACAATCATCCTGCGCGGCATCGAACATGCTCGTTAAGCCATGTTTGTTCTAAGGACAACCCTAGCAAGATGGGGGACAATAGTCGGTCGCGATTATATCCACATTGTGGCTTTATCCTAGGAACGAGATAGCTAGTTCATTTTGAGATCCCTGGTTAGTGCAGGTCATTTCCCTGGCGAGAACCATTGGCAATACTTACCGCTGTTGGAGGAGGAGGAGTGGTCTAAAAATTGACAGGAACCAGGGTGGAATACGGAGCACGAGTGTGGTTCACGTATGTGGTGTAGTCGTAGTCGAACGGTGGGTTAAACAGCAGCCCAAGGGCCTGGGATGAGTCTAGGATTGCTCGTAGGCTTGGTTATGTACTAGGCTCTTGGGGGGGACCAGGACCTTGTACTCGGTAGGAGGAGTCTGGAATGTGATGAGTTTTGGCCTGCTCCAGCGCCCCCAACTGCCTGTTGCCCGTTGCAGCTTTCTGGCCTCTGGCGTTGAAGCAGAGGTCTATCCAGCACAGCTGGCGCCCCCTCCAGCGCTTCAAGGCACTCCTACTCGTAGAGCTCCTCCCAACACCGAGTCTCTGGCCACTGGCGCAACTCCGTACCAAGTTACCGCTAAACTACCGCTACTCTCACTACCAACAGCTGCTGCTACCACCACCACCACCACCACCACCTACTCTCTGCTCACACTTCACAACTCGCCATCCCACCGCAGCCTACCGTATTCCCGTACCTCATCCCTCATACCTCACACCTTGATCTCCTTGTCGGCGACCCTCTCCAATCTCTCATTCTTCACTCGTCGCCTACCTCACCATCAACCTTCTCACTGCCTGCTCATCCACCTCCTTCTCTTCCTCTCTCCCTCACCACTCATCTCGTCGACCCGACCTCTCTTCCCTCCCCTCTCACCTCTCACCCTTTCCGCCATGACCGCGATCCTCCTATTCTATCTTCACCTGACTTCGATCCGTGTTTGTTGATGATTGGCCCTGGACCCTTCACACTTTTCCACAGCCTCATTCAGAACAAACACCCACACGAATTCTTTTCGACATTACACCCGTCGCAGGTTCGACGTCTGTGTGCGTCTTTTTCGTCCGCGCAACTTGCTGCCTGTGAGAATTCATCCCAACAAATAATACTCGTTACCTCACCACCGACCTCCGCGCGACCCTCAACTTTCCGTCACCTCACCGCACATTGCAACTCACCACCACCTTCAACCCTGGGGCGTGCACCGCGCGTTCTGTATCGTTCCTCATTGTTGACACTAGTCACGACTGCCTCGAGAGCTTGATGCTGAGCAGCCTAGACACTCTGGTCAGTTATCTCGCATTCAACCACCCACCGTAGCAAGACTCTAACGAAGCTGTGTTCCAGAACTCCACACTTTAATCCTTTACAGCCTGCGGTTCCCCCACGGCACTCACAATCCACTTGATCTCGTTGTCAATTATTGGACAGCGCTGAGACCGATTCAGGTCTGGGGACGGGGTGCGCGACCGTGGCGTTGCGGTGGAAACAGATATGTCTGCAGAAGCCATGCAGTCTTCTCGGCAATACCGACAGGTGCCCACCTCTGCTGCATATGGCACACATCAAGACCACCATTACGATGTCCAAGGTGGTGACCTGGATCCTGATGGTTATTACACCCAACCAAATGTGAGTGTCGCGGCGCGACCACCTCTAACTTTGCCTGCCTACTGACATCTACTGACCTTATCTAGTACTATCCCCCTCAGGACTCGAATGATGCGAGGTACACGTCTCGTGTCGACTCGGTTCCCGTAACCTCATCATCTTTCTCCAATCAAACTACTACTCTACCATATCATACCCGCAATCAGTCTACTGCCTATGACCAGTATGACGGAGCTCCTATCCCTCCCCCACGTACCTCGTCACAACAGCCAACCTCTTCTCGTGCACCTGTACCACCGTCCACAGCACCATTGGACGCAAGAGTCGCTGCCTCGAGACATGCCAGACAAAACGTTCAAGATACACAATCTAGTCGTGTTCAAAATCATGTCGGAGATTATCACGATGAGTCAAGGGACAGACCACGGGACGATACAGCCACTACCGCCGCAGCTGCTGCACGTAGCCGAAGAAAGGGTCCTTCCAGTCCCGACGGTCCTCATCGCGCCGCAAGTTCACGAAATCGAGGACAACATGCTTCCCCGACTCACAGTCGATCCGATGCTGCCATGCATTCACCTGGTGGTGCGCCCGGTCCATTGGTCCGCGAATACAGTGAGGTTATCAACCGTGTTGTCGTCTCAGATCCACAGGTTGATGCCGAACGAATGCAGGAGAGAGTGGCAGAGGCACAGCCAGCACCCATTGCCACCGAAGACCCCGCTGTCGATGACCTCCTACCTGCCCTCGGCCCAGCTCGACGACAAGACTATTCCAAGTCGCGAAGAAAGGACGTGCAATTCGGAGACTACATGTTGGGACAGACCCTTGGTGAAGGCGAATTCGGCAAGGTGAAATTGGGATGGAAGAAAGATGGAAGCTCGCAGGTTGCCATCAAACTGATCCGCAGAGAATCGGTTGCTACGAACCCGTCCCGGCTGCCAAAAATCTATCGTGAAATCTCAATTCTGCGAGATCTAGCGCATCCCAATATCGTCCGACTGCATGAGATGGTCGAAACCGAGCGACACATTGGTATCATTTTGGAGTATGCATCGGGCGGTGAACTCTTCGATTACATTCTAAATCATCGGTATCTGAAGGATCCAGCCGCGCGAAGACTTTTTGCTCAACTGGTCTCTGGAGTAGGATATCTTCACAAGAAAGGCATTGTTCATCGAGATTTGAAACTGGAAAATCTCCTCCTGGACCAAAATCGAAACATCATCATTACCGATTTTGGATTCGCAAACAACTTCGATCCCAAGGACGAGTTGACTGACGAAATCGAGTACAATCTCGGCAACAAGGAGTTTGTCAGAAAGTTCAAGCTCGACCGGTTGGATGCTCGTGGTATGAGAAGAGGTGATTTGATGCAGACTAGTTGTGGTAGCCCTTGCTATGCTGCCCCGGAACTAGTTGTGAGTGACTCTCTGTACACTGGGAAAAAGGTCGACGTCTGGAGTTGTGGTGTCATCTTGGTAAGTTACAAATCACCCGTCCAAATGTTGGGCTGCTCTAATCCATCTTAGTATGCCATGCTCGCCGGCTATCTACCATTTGACGACGACCCTGCCAACCCTGAGGGTGACAACATCAACCTGCTTTACAAGTACATTACCACCACTCCTTTGACTTTTCCAGAATACGTCACACCTCACGCTCGCGATTTACTTCGCCGAATTCTAGTCCCTGACCCACGCAAACGTGCTGATCTGTTTGAGGTTGCCCGCCACAGTTGGTTGAGTGAGTACCATCACGTGGTCTCGCACATTACTAGCAGTACTACCAACGTTGCGGACATTGCCAATACTACCGTTCCGGCCGGTGAGTCTCGTAGCTGCCGATTAGAGGCTTGTGAGCTAACGCTTACTCCAGAAGATGAACCGCCTTCTCTAAATAGGAGTGCTTCTGTCCGTGAAGGGCCCTCCAGAGCCGCAGCAGCTTCTCCTGGTACCCTCACTCGGGCGCATGAAGGTCTGCTTCAAGACCCAGACGAGACTTCCGGCTCACGTCGCGAGCGAGCAACTCGACACACACTGCAGCCTGAGTATGTTGCTCCTCAGACACATACCGCTCGTGGCAAAGCCCCCGCGACTGGAAGCCCTTCAGCTGGTCGAACTCGAGCCGACGATGCAGGTCAGGCTATGGCGACTTCCCAGCCTCCGTCCTTATCAAAGCCATTGCCACAAGACCCTCCTAGGGATTCGCCTCGACAGAAGTCACAGAACATGCACCCTCCAACTCGTCCAGCTCGTGACATTCCACGCTCGGTATCTGACTCTACAACTGCTTTTGGAACTGCTCCTGTAGTTGCTCCAGGTGGCCAACATACCACCAGACCCAGCACTCAGGGTTCGATGACTTCTACTAATGGCCCTACCAACACCAGATCTGATCTCCGACTGCCTTCACGTGGTTCGTATGGCCAGCCCGTGGCACCCACTGTAGCCACGACCAACGCACAAGGACGCGTGACACAGCCCACCAAATCAGCACGTGGGTATAACATTTCGGGTCCCTTGCCTTCACCAGGCGCACAGAATTCTATCGGACAGCCAATGACTACTCCCATGCCTCCACCTACTGCACACCAACCTCAGAAAACACATCATCGTCGATCGAGCACACTGAGCGGGCTTGGAGAACGCTTATTCGGTAGGTCTAATTCGGTAGCAAAGAAGGATCCAGAGCGACAGAAGAATGGACGGAAGTATCCACCAACTAGCATGAAGGAATTCGCATCAGAGCCAGTCCCTCGTTTGTCGACTGAATCCAAACGATCGTTCTCATTTGGGCTTGGTAAGAGAAAGAGCACGGACTTGGAAGCACATGTGCAAACAGAAAAGCCGGTACGACGATTTTCACTTCTTCCTAATTCTGTGTCGTTCAAAGGTCTGATGGGAGGTTCTAAGGAGGACACATCCAAAATTGGCACTCCCCCTGGTGCAAACCGTGTAGCTAGTGGTTCAGAGCACGACAATCATCAGTACGTCAACAATGACGGATCATATGACCCGTCGAGATCCCACAAGTACAACAATTTCTCCCGGCCACCTCAGACGCAGTACCAGCCACAGCGACCAGTAGCGTCGGCACCAACGAACGATGTCTACGGAGGAACGGGTGTCTATCAGCCACAAACTCAAGGCCGTGGTCCGCATCACCGACAACAAAGTGAGCCGATGGCACAGATGGTTGCGAAACCCCCCGACAGCACCGAGAACGTGGGCCGACCATCGATTCAGCAAGGGCGGCAGGCACGAGTTCTTGTGAAGAATAATCGCAAGTTTGCAGAAGCATATGATCATGAGCAAGGGCCCACGCACCATGCGGGCCGATCAGGCGCAGTCAAGAGAGTTCAAGACTTTTTCCGTCGTCGCCGCACTCCCACCGAAGGAGATACTCGATGATGTAAGTGAATAAATCTCATGGAAGCATTGGAGAGAAATGGAGCAATTGGTGAGGAAATTCAAGCACGGTTGGAGGTTGGGAAGGGACTTTTCTTGTAATGAATAATTGTTTTGGGCAGGCATTGATGCATGCACCTGCCGAAGGGTTTCCTTTGTCAAGGGGTGACTTTTACGTTGAGCAAGCAGGCCGATTTCCCTTGATGGATTCGAGTGTGGTGTTAAAGGAGACACTTGTGTCGGAGTATTAGCAGAGTTCTCAAATAAAGGCGTCCTTGTTATTAGCTGGGAGGATGAAAGCTGGGGCCTTGTGGGCAAGTCAGGTCAGCGTGGGATACCCCCTACATAAGCATTGTATGACAATCAATCCAAAATCGACAAGTTGAAGTCTGGCTCGGTGTTGAATAATGACAAGATCCACGGGCCCATGACTGTAGATTCCGATGCTTACTCGTACATACAGTACTCGCTGCATACCAAGGTTGCTTTGCGAGACACGAATCGGGGTATTGTTCGGTGTATCTGCAGGCTTGGCCGCTCCTATTCTCCACACCCATATGCTCGTATTGATCGTGGTTCATTGTGCGTCATTGATCGTCAACCAAGCCTCAAGCTTTGTGGGGTGGCTTCAAGCTTCCTGAGGAGCAGCTCCGTGGGAGGAACACGACTCGCCTATAATGACCACCATGTCTGCTATTCGAAGAGTCGAAGAGGTAAACACGGGAAGCATGGCTTCTCCTCTCCTAAGCTGTATCAGGGATCAGACTCATCCATGATTGCCTGTGATTTCTTTCCGATTGTCTATCCTCGGTACCTCCCGTCAGGCACCACCACCAGCTTCCCCGCAAATGTAACCACCATCGGCGTCACAATCTGGGAGAAAAGGACCCTTATTAGAGCAATAACGACATCTCAGTGGTCTGTTGACCGATGCCCTGTCTACAAGCTCCACGAGAATACATTTACTCGCCCAAAACAGGGGCTTGATCGACCTGCCGCACCGCATCCTGCGTTGTACTGCTCCAACCCCCACGGACAGGGTGGCCGGCTTCCTCGAGTTGCTGAACATTTCCCGCGTAGTCCTGCAACTCGGACCGAGTTCAGGGCAAATCTTTCTGTGAATCAAAGATGTGCTATGACGATGCGAAACGACACAATGGTCTAGGAAGGCTTCAGACGGCCGCCGTGATTTGTGGTTGCGTCGCGCTTTTCGCCTGCACCGCATTCTTTCTCCACGAGAACTTGGGTCGGTCAACTTCTTCATGGTAAGTCCTGTAACCTTTGCCACTGCTACATCGCTCGCAGACCTATATAAGAATGCTCGTCCCTGCCTCTAGCGTCTACTGTTCTTAAAGAGAGCTTCGAAGGTTACCCGTCCTCCTCTCTCTCGCCAGTGGCACGGTCACGATTGATTGCAACCTGCACGAAATGAACTGAGCGGACTCTCACTATTTCTTTATAATAGCCTCAAGTCCTCAGTCCAGCCAACGCTACATGAACGCGACTGGGCCTGTACCGCACGACCGCACAGTATGCTGTCTTCGATCTTCCTGTCCAGTCTCGCACTCGCCCCGTGCGTTGCACAGGCCCAGTCATCGACAAACGCCTCTCAAGCTTCAGTAGCAACCACATTTGTTCCTCAGTTCACTGTTCCATCCGAAGCGGACGATGGAGCCACTTTGCTGCCAAACATCAACGACGAGGATGCTCCTAATGCACAAGACCACTGCCCTGGATACACCGCCAGCAGTGTTAAAACCTCATCCGCCGGCCTGACTGCCCAGCTAGCGCTCGCGGGACCAGCATGCAACGTCTACGGGACCGACATCGACAACTTAGAGTTGACCGTAGAGTATCAGACCAGCTCTCGCCTACACATCCACATCCATCCTTCCAATATCACCCCCCAAAATGAAAGCTGGTACATCCTTCCGACTGAATATGTCCCCGCTGGAACTCAAGCTGGCGGCCAAATGACGATGAGTGATCTGAACTTCTCCTGGGACAACTCGCAAGATACGGGCTTTGGTTTTAATGTCACCCGCAACAGCACCGGTGACGTTCTCTTCTCCACCACAGGAACTAAGCTGGTCTATGAGAACCAGTTTATCGAACTTGTCACTCATCAGGATGAGGGCTATAACCTCTATGGGCTCGGGGAGGTCATTCATGGCCTAAGGCTGGGGAATAACCTTACTCGCACCATCTACGCTGCAGACGTTGGTGATCCCATCGATGAGAACCTCTACGGTAGCCATCCATTTTATCTGCAGACCAAATACTTTGAGGTTGGTGATGATAACAGTACCACACTGGTAACCCATGAACTAGACGTAAGTGAAGCGACAGGCAATTACACTTCCTCTACCCATGGCTTGTACTTCCGCAATTCGCACGGAATGGAGGTCCTCCTACGAGCCGATAATGTCACGTGGAGGACGTTGGGTGGAAGTATCGACCTATACTTTTTCTCTGGGCCTACACAACCAAACGTCACTCAGCAATATCTGGAAGTCATTGGCCTTCCGGCTCTGCAGAGCTACTGGGGGTTTGGCTTCCATCAATGCCGATGGGGCTACCAGAACTGGTCGGTCACTGAGGAAGTGGTGAACAACTATAAAAAGTTTGGCATTCCCCTGGAGACCATCTGGAACGACATCGACTACATGAATCAGTATCGCGATTTCGACAACGATGAAATCCGATTCGGGTATGAAGAAGGTGCCGCATTCCTTCAGCGACTACATGACAACGGCCAGCATTATATTCCCATTGTCGACAGTGCCATTTATGCTCCCAATCCGGAAAACGCTAGTGATGCTTACCAAACCTTCGACAACGGGAAGAACGCGAATGCATATCTCCTGAATCCCGATGGATCTATCTACTATGGAGCTGTCTGGCCTGGTTACACGGTGTTCGCCGATTTTCTCGAGAACTCGACACATCGTTGGTGGAAGGACGAAGTCGTGTCGTGGCATCAGAAGCTTCCAGTTGACGGCATCTGGATCGACATGAGTGAAGTCAGCTCATTCTGTGTTGGTAGCTGCGGCACGGGAAACCTGACTCTGAACCCCGTTCATCCTCCATTCAAATTGCCTGGAGAGCCTGGAAACGTCCTGTACGATTATCCGGAAGGATTCAATCTTACCAATGCGACCGAAGCGGCAGCTGCTACTTCTGCTTCTCAATCCCAAGCCGACGCGACTTCAACGGCCTCAAGCTCGTCTGCTACCGAGAGCTCCTCCACGAGCTATCTTCGTACGACCCCGACTCCAGGAGTGAGGAACGTAAACCACCCGCCTTATGTCATCAACCATGTTCAGGGCGACCTTGCAGTTCACGCTGTCTCTCCCAATGCCACACATCAAAATGGCGTGATGGAATATGACGTTCACAACCTGTATGGCCATCAGATTCTCCAATCCACTTATGCGGCCTTACTGGCAGCAATCCCTGGTAAACGGCCGTTCGTCATCGGCCGGTCAACTTTCCCAGGCTCAGGCACCGTTGCCGGCCACTGGGGCGGCGACAACGCGTCTAAGTTCTACTACATGTACTTCTCGATCCCGCAAGCCCTGAGCTTCTCGCTGTTCGGCATCCCCCTGATCGGAGTCGACACCTGCGGCTTCAACGGCCAGAGCTCTGAAGAACTCTGCAATCGCTGGATGCAGCTCTCCGCATTCTTCCCCTTCTACAGGAACCACAACGTGCTCTCCGCGAACCCACAGGAAGCGTACGTGTGGGAGTCGGTGATCGACGCGACCAAGAAGGCAATGGATATTCGCTTCCAGCTTCTGCCGTATCTCTACACCCTGTTCTACAACGCACACACCAAAGGCGAGACGGTCATGCGCGCTCTGGCGTGGGAGTTCCCCAACGACCCGTCGCTCGCAAACGCCGACCGCCAGTTCTTCCTCGGGCCGTCCATCCTGGTCACGCCCGTGCTCACACAGGGCGCGATAACCGTCGACGGCGTATTCCCCGGTCTCGTCGAGGGCACCGAGGTGTATTATGATTGGTACAATAAATCCTCCGTTGCGGTCCCCGCCACCAAGAATACCACCATTGAAGCACCCCTCGGTCATATCCCGGTCTACATCCGCGGCGGCGCCATCCTCGCCACGCAGGAGATGGCCCTCACGACGCGCGACGCCCGCAAATCGCCCTGGTCTCTGATCGTCGCCCCGGACGTCGATGGAGGTTCCGCTGGCAGTCTGTATCTCGACGACGGGGAATCACTGGCCCCAAATGCCACCAAGCTCGTGACGCTGTCTTCCACCGGGCCTGGAAATCTCAACGTCAGTGTGATGGGCGACTATGCAGGCCTCGATCTGCCGCTCGCGAATATCACCTTCTTGGGTGTGCAGGTTGCGCCGCCGGACAAGGTGGTCAGAGTCAATGGCCGGCCGCTGGGGAATAGTTCGTATGATGCCGATACGAAGACGCTGTTCATTGGGGACCTGCTGAGTGCGCTGAATGGGAATGTTTGGGGTGCGGATTGGACTTTGTCATGAACCGGACAGTTACAGGCCCAGGTAAGGACTCGGGAGATACGATGGGCATTCGATATGATTGCGTGGTGAAGAGAAGAGAAGAGAAGAGAAGGGAAGGGAAGAAAGGATCACGGATTCTTCCATTCCCTTTAAACCATTGGGGACTTCCTCGTCTGCTACTGCATATGGGCTGGCGCCCTCCAGAACAATAATGATAAATTTTCACTCGTATTATTCAAGCATGTTGTACAGTAGGTCTAGCTGCCTGCTATAGCCTATATGGTGGCCTCAACTGGTCGACAGTCCATGTGCACGTGTGTCGACAATTTGTGTGTTATAAACGATCTGCTTAAATTGTTTTTACAAAGGCGCTCGTGGCCCTAAATTCCCACTCATTCGCCCACTTGCCCTTCTATCGCCACTTACTAGTCGGACATCGACCGTATATACCAGCATCTGAGGGATCTCATTCCAAAGACTTATTTCCACCACATTAAATCATGCAGTCAATCAACCAGCAGTCAATATCGAAGCAACATAGCATGAGCCAGAATTCTTTCACAGAGATGAGCATTCCTTACCGCCAAAGAACATTGTCTTTCTTCGACCCATCCGGCCAAGGGCCAAAGCAGGTCCGAGGCAGTCGAGGATAAACATTAATTGTATGTTAGTTAAAGTTGGTTAGCTGGAGGTCAGATGGCAAAGGAAAGTGGATCGACACACAATCCAGCCACGATCTGCACGGTTCTCGGCTCCATATTGATGCTTTGGACAAGCAGAGCTGTATCGGCCAGTCAACACAGGATACTCAAAGCAGCCGCAAAACGTACTCGGCGAGTAATACACGGCCAGACTGATACCAACGATCTGGTTCATAAACAGACCGAAATATGTCAGAGCAATCGTTCGTCGCGTTTTCACTTTATCGCTCTTGAACAAGGCTCGGTGGCTGCGCACGCCAGACTCCACTGATACCGCGTGATTGGTGGTTCGCACTTCGGAAACAATGTACGGATCGTCTCTGGGAAGATCGAAAACAGCGCAGAGGACTTCTATGGCTTCTTCCTCGCGACCTCTCTTAAACAGCCATCTAGAAACTATGCATCAGTATCGGTGTTGAATGTGTATTCCAAGGGGGAAGCATACCTAGTTGATTCAGGGAGGCCAAACAACAAGACGATGACCGTGATAGCAAAAATCAACTACACTGCGATGGACAAGCGCCATGCAATGGGTCCGCATGCGTAGGACATGCCAAAGTCCAGCCTAACTATATGTTACCGTAATGTTCCTACACGCCATAAGATTAAACAGGTCGGCATCTTACCAATATGCGAATGAGATCCCGATACCGATGAAAAGAACTTCCCAGGAGACAAGGCGACCTCGATATTCCTTTCTGCAAAGCTCTGACTGATACATGGGTACAGTAGAGGAATCTATGCCGATGCCGAATCCAGTAATGACTCTTCCGACGATGAGATGAGGGACAGAGTACGCGGATGTCTGTAGACTTGCGCCGACAAGAACCAAACCCTATAGATATAAGTAAAATGAGCGTCAATGCGAGGCTGGACTCCAAGAAGGCGAAGTTGAAAGAAGACTCAAATTTCGTAGTACTCACCATTGCAACCCTAATCATTCGGCGGTGTCCGAGCCAGTCTCCGATGAAGAAGTTGAGTATACAGCCTCCAAGGGCTCCGAGACAATAACAGCTGACTAGGATACCTGTCTCGGTGTCGTTCTGTATAAAATCTCAGACTAGTAAAAGAGGAAAAACCCCACGGAAAGTTACTGGCCTCCGGAATCAGTAACGTACCGGATGATTGAAACGATCCAACCAGTCTTGATATTGTAGAATACCGGAGAAGACGCCTGATCAAAGCCAAAGAATAGAAAGGCCGCTAGACAACATGTCGAGATGGCCATGCGGAGTGGCCGCCCATGGTGGCACCAGTTCCTCATCTTGCTGGGTTACTATGCTTGTTGGAGAGGATTGCAGATGGATGGAATGATGGGAGGGAAAAGATGCTATCAGAAACATAGCTCATAAAGGCTTCTAGGGGATGGTAATAGTAATATCAAGACTGTCCTTAAATGGGAGACAGAAACACTGATGTCACCGTCGAAGATGAGCGGCGGTCGACTGGTAAGTATAAGAGCATCAGGAACGACCCCTAGTATATCCCAGCGGCATCACGGCACTGACAATCTAAATCACCCTGGTAATCCAATGGCTGCTCCTCTGGAAGTGCATTGCATTGGTGGGGGGTTGGCGTTTGCGACCCTTCCTGTCGATCAGTCTCCAACTGAGATGACTGAACCATGTCGTGTGCTGGTAGATGCACGTTCAAATCCACGTTGCAGGTCGGCCCACGGAGCGAAGTAAACCATGATGAGAGCAGGAGCAAAATCATTTTGGATATAGGTCAAGGTATCCATCTATGCCAACGCGATTGATGGCCGATGAAAGATTGGGATCCCATACTCCTCCTTGTTCTTTGTCGTTGGAAAAGAGACAGGGGCTAGATGGATAAGAGTGCGGGAAGGCCACCTCCGTAATAGGCTTTGAAATTGACCTTACTGTACCGTGCAAGGATGTTATATAAGCAAAACATGCTAAGCTTCTAGCTGGTGGTCAAAATTGGATCGGTGAGAGAGGTGTGTCACTTGGACTTGGAGGTCAGAAAGCGCGACTATCTCTAGCACAAGCCGTCTATGGGAGAGCAGACCTCTACTTGCTCGACTGTGTCCTCTCCCTTTGGGCGAACACATTGGCCGACGCCTCATCAACATCGTTGTGGGAGTTAGCCCATTAAACATTAAGGCTAGAATCCTTTGGCACTAACGATACGATACTGGCAGTCCTCAGAAGACTAACTACTTGCGCCTCCTCCGAGATGCAGTGGACAACGCGTTCTAAAGGATCTCTGAAGGTGGCTGATGTTACAAACCCTTGCTGACACCATGTCAACGGTAGACCGAACCTCCTTATTCTGCGGACCACACTGGCTGAGAATCTTGTGCAATGCAATCTATTACGGATCAGGCATCAACACAGCAGTGGTATCGTGGCGACTTAGTACAAAGCGGTGTTTGGACCTGTACCATGATTCTCTATCACATAATCCACGTCTTTATCACCGCGGCCTGAAAGATTGACCAATATTCGCTCACTAGCAGGGCGCTGCGCCGCCAATTTAATAGCAAATGCCACAGCGTGCGCACTCTCTAATGCAGGAATGATGCCCTCGGATTTCGCCAAGCGAAAGAAGGTGCTAATAACCTCCTCGTTCGAAATTGTTGAGACACGAATTCGACTATCTGCGTGTAACATGGCAATTTCTGGTCCAATTCCAGGATACACCAGCCCGGAAGCCACAGATGAGACCGATGCAGGAGTTCCGTCGTCATTCTGCAGTACGACCGATTGAGCCCCGTGTAATGTGCCCGGTCTGCCATAGGATAGTGTTGCTGCGTGCCGTCCGAGTTCGCCTGAGTCGCCAAGCGGCTCGACGGCGTGCAGAATGACCTCCGGATCATCAAGGAAGCCGGAATACATGCCCATAGCATTGGACCCTCCTGCAACGCAAGCAACCACATGCTCAGGTAGATTACCCTCCGTCAGCGAAAGAAATTGCTCACGCGCTTCTTGGCCAACAACAGCCTGGAAATCTCGAACAATCATGGGAAAGGGATGGGGTCCGATCGCAGAGCCTATTGCGTAGAGCGCATGCGAATGCTGTTCGGCATACGCTCTAAATGCGGAGTCGCTGGCCTCCTTTAGGGCGGACTGACCAGCAGTCGATGGTACAACCCTCGCCCCGAGTAGCTGCATACGAGCAACATTCGAGCTCTGCTTCTTCACATCGATATCACCCATATGCACCTCGCATTCAAGACCAAAATGCGCAGCAGCAGTTGCGAGCGCGACGCCATGTTGACCCGCTCCCGTCTCGGCAAGGAGCTTTGTCTTACCCATTTTCTTAGCAAGGAGGGCAAAACCAACACAGTGATTGATCTTATGCGCCCCCGTATGATTCAGATCCTCCCGCTTCACGAAAATCTGGGCGCCCCCAACTTGGCGGGATATATTTTCCAGATAGTGCACCGGAGTCGGTCGTCCTTGGAGGGTCTTCCGCGCCATGTCAAGAGTCCGCCGGAATTCTGGCGATTGACGCAACTCCTGATATGTGTCAAGCAATTCTTGAAGGGCCGGCTGAACCTCGGGCGGATAATGGCTGCCGCCATACTGGCCGAAGTATCCTTCGGCATCGGGGTAGCTCTGGGAATAAGGTCCTTGAATACGCGACATGCTGGGCGATTTTCAATCAATAAGCGGAGCAAAAGCTCGTCCGTAGCCCGACTTCCAAAATAGTATTTGCGTGGTGCTGGCCACTGCAGTTGAACCTCGCCCGTTTGACATAGAGCTTCTAGATCGCGCCCAGGTCGACGGTGGCGTCGGATTGGTTCCGCCCAGGGCTTCAACACTTTAAGAGCAGAAAGACCTACCTCGTCCCAGATGTAGGTACGAAAAATGCCTTCAAGCTTTTAGAGTGATGGGTTTAAGTGCCATCACCGAGCAAGAGTGCTTACAGAGAGCGCGCTTTGCGACGGGGGGATATATATGTACCTTTCTGGCCTGCGGGTGCGACACAAGGGCGCGGGTGCTACACCAGGGCGCGGGTGCGACACACGGGCACGGGAGGCCGTGTGGGCGGGGGGCGTGACAAAAAATAGACCAATGGCAACATGGTAAACTCGCAGTACATATCCTTTACCACCCGTATGTAATTAGCCCTCCGCGGATGAGCTTGGAGTGCTCGATCATTTGTGCCGAGACTGACCAAACCGGAGTCCGCTGCAGTCAGTTTCCTGGGCTCACCCCTAATTTGTGCATGGGGTTTCCTGGTATGTGTCTCTCACGTGACTCTCACCCAAATACCTATTCTGTACACTCTGAAATCGCTGTCGGAGCACAAGGCTGCGGTTTAGTAAAGCGCCGTTGAATTCCTCCGTGTTGATTAACTTACTTTTGCCTACCCAGTAGTGTACGACTACGTATCAATCTCTTTTATTCTCGAGTCCACTAACAGAGTTCTCAAGGCCTGATAATCAGGTCATCCTCCAGGCAGCGTACCGCGAGATACGTAAACCAAGCTAGGATCCATTAAAGAGAATCAGTAGTGAAGTGCAGAATGATTAATAAAAAGTCTAGGTACCCTATAATTGCACCCTATAGTTGTATCCTTTCTGGCTTTGCCGAGGCGGCACTAGCACAACCGGCGCCTGACAGGAGTGAAATTATTGAGCGGCCAGTTTTGCCCAGCGAGTCAGTCAGCTCACGTGCTAGACCGGCCGCTGAGTCATTTCACACTCTTGTGCCAGGGGTGCCAGCCTCCCAGGGGTGTGTGATCGTTAAGTACGGCGGATTATAGGGCACAATTAGGTAGCGGTCGGTCGGCTGTTCAACGAATTCTGTTATCTACTGCGTGCCAGTGCTTCGAACTTGGATGCCGGGAGATCTGGGCGCTGGTGTCTTGGCCTCCGGCCGTTCGAACAAGTCATGCTTTCCCGTCCTCCTTACCATCTGTCCCGCTCGAAGATCCGGAATTGACTGACCTGCGAGCCTTGTTCGGATGTTGTGAGCTACACCTGCTTTCAGTCGTGTCTTCCCTTACCTCTGAAGATGCCAGTAGTGCAGAGAAGCAACCACATCGCGCCCGCCATGGTACCTTCTTCGCCAGGTCCACACTCTTTCCCATTGGCATCAATGACAGTCAACGGAACACCAGGGGCGGGCTTGCCCATGGAGCCTGGGTAGATTGCGCATCCGCCGAAGTTGCCGCAGAGCGGAATCGACTCGGTTTGTCCATAGCCGTCGTAAATTTCAAGACCAGAAAGGTGCTTCCATTGCCTGATCACTTCGTCGTTAGGAGCTTCACCCGCGGCGGTACAGTGAGTCAGAGATTTTGGGGCATGGGACTGATAGTCCTTTCTGGCCTCTCGAAGGACAAGCTGACGCTACGCCAATGGAGGCGCACAAAGCGTGGTGATCGGAAAACGATGCAATACGTCCAAAAGACGGTTAGCATTGAACGGTCCGCGGTCATCGAATACGAACAAGCTGGCACCACAACTCCATGCCCCGAAAAAGGAGTAAGAAGCTTTAGCCCACCCTGGAGCGTGCGTCAGATGTGTCACTCCCAATTAGCCGATTCCAAACCTACCTTGGTCTGCCGTGTTCCAGAAGAGCTTTCCCGGGCTTAGTTGCAGCCAGTACTTGCCCGTATTGCTGAGAGCTGCTGAGTTAACGACTAGCCTTGCGGCAAGAAAAATTGCTCACCTAAGGGGAAGGATAGCTGGTTATGAACGGCCATCTTTGGAGGCTCCGAATGAACCGGCTCAAGGAATGCTGCGGAACCGTGCACAACGAGGCATACGTCCATGTGTCAAGACTTCTTGAGACAGACACTTTCTCGTGACGGGACGATATATATAAAGGTGCAACCGAGTTCCGGTTGATGTTCACGACGGCTCTCGGTTTAGCGCGCAGATTCATTCCGAGGTAAAGGGACGGGACGTACGACTCCATGCTACATGTGCTGACATACAAAACAGTACGTTTTCGGACCATCGACTTAACCAATTCCTCTATCATTCCCGAAGCAAGAAAGAATACCTCCCTTCCTTCAATACCACCAGCATGGCTGATACAACCAATGACCCGCTTAACACGGGCGAAAAGGTGGACACCTCCGAAGTTGTTATCGAAGACAACAGCAAAGCTGGTCCTGCGCATGATGCTGAGGCCATGGGTTTTGATGTAAAAGCAACAAAGCGTCTAGTTCGAAAGATTGACTACGTTATCATTCCCTTCGTTGCCCTGTTGCAGGTTACTTCTCTTCGCACCTTATTTCTAGCAATTTTTTCTAGGTCCTGAGCTAATGATGCCCACTCCAGGTACTTACTAAGCTTCCTTGACCGTACAAACATTGGAAATGCTCGCCTTGCAGGCCTTGAGCGTGACCTGGGCATGTGTGGCTTAGACTACAACGTAAGTCTATGGTCTACTAGATTCTTCATACTTCACAACTTACTGAGTGAATAAAGGTCGCCGTTGCCGTCTTTTTTCCGGGATATATTCTATCAAAAGTGCCGTCCAACATGATGCTGAAGAAATTCCGTCCCTCAGTCTGGATTCCAACTATCATGGTTGCCTGGGCTATATGCACTACTTTGATGGGAGTTGTGCACAACTTTGGCGGATTGGTGGCCTGTCGTGTTGTCCTCGGTTTCACGGAAGGAGGCTTGTTCCCGGGCGTTGCCTATTAGTACGTCTTGATTATCGTCCTTAGTGCTGATGTCTCTAATATTGGTCTAGCATCACTATGTGGTACCGTAAGAGGGAATGGGGTTTTAGGCTCGCTCTGTTCTTCTCCACTGCAATTGCAGCCGGGGCCTTCGGCGGTCTGCTGGCTCGAGGTATTATGGAGATGGATGGAGTTGGTGGGAAGGCTGGATGGTCGTAGATTTTCATTCTCGAAGGTCTCGCAACATTGTTTGTAGCCATTGTTGCCTATTTCTTCATGACCGACAATCCCTCGAAAGCGAAATTTCTTACACAAGAGGAGAAATATGAGACAGCTCGTCGGCTAACAGAAGACCGGAGCGCTCTTGATGATGAATTCAACGCAAAGTATATTTGGCACGCTTTCCAAGACTGGAAGATCTGGGTCAATGTGCTGATCACCATTGGGTGAGTGCTAACAGAGCCTTGACAATCTTAGCGGTGTTTTGCTAATCCAAGCTTACTGTACAGGAACTACACAAATGTGTACTCGGTTTCACTGTTTCTTCCGACCATCGTACGAACGCTTGGCTATGCTGATGAAGAGGCACAGCTCATGTCAGTGCCTCCGTACGTTGTTGCATGTGCCTTCTGCGTCGGCCTAGGTTACATTGGGGATAGAATGCAAACACGTGGTATAATCATGGTGGGACTCCTCACAACAGGAATTGTCGGCTTAATCATGGTGGTTGCTAGCAATGATTATCATGTCAAGTATACCGGCTGCGTTTTCGCATCGCTCGGCATTTTCGCCGCTGTGCCCCAAGGTGTTGCTTGGACCAGTGCTAATGCAGGAGGAACAACGAAGAGAGGTGTTGCGATTGCACTTCACGTCGGCGGGTGAGTGACTTGTTGGAGCGATCGTCTCGAGTAAAGCTAACAATGATGTCCAGCGGAAACTGTGGAGACCTTATTGCTGCCTTCATCTTTCTACCAAAGCATGCCCCAAGATACGTTCCCGGACTTTGCATCCTGATCGGTCTTATGTCTATGTCATTGATCCTATCCACGTGCGTGACTATTTACTACAGAAGAGAAAATAGTCGACGAGACCGGGTGGGCAAGCCGCCTTCCGCATATTCTGACGTTGAGATGGAGTTGGAGAAAGAGAAGGGAGACTATGCAACATTCTTTCGATACGTTGTCTAGCTGCTGGACTGGAAAAGTCTTACAAGGACAAAATTACTGCGGATTCTACGCCGGGTCGTTGGAATGCTCTCCCCATCTGCTCCTTGATTAAATTTCTTTACACACGTCGCATTTGTGATGCAATCATAGCTGGAAGGGGGATTATGGCATAGATGGTATTGTTTTGACACCCAGCAGTACATTTGGCCGCTTATCAAAGTTCGACTCATTTCCTTTCTCAATCGGTGTGCCAGGAATCGAATAACGCATCAATACGGCATCTCCATGAGATCTGACATTGATAATTCGATGGCTTCAGTTGCAGGTCCTGGGGACTTTTTATTACGAGTCCTAGTACAATCGGGTCAGTTACCCACCGAGATGCTAGACTAGAACGGAAATCTCGACTTGTGCGACCCTCTGATAAGAAATAGAATGAACGCAAAACTTTGATCTCATTTCAGGTATTCTATAGCTTCAGCCCAACTGGACAACATAAATCCCCGGCAAAACAAGACTTATCTTCTGAGACACTCTGGCGGGGAAAGCTTTCTTCTCTCCTCAACATTCTCCCTGTTCTTCCAGGATGGGTTGACTGGCTGACTCCGCCATTTGACTCCGCCATTTTCGTGTTAGCAGCACTCTGGCAGGGCCATGGGGCTAGTACCTCGCCTCTCGCTAAGTTTCTAGCGGACTGAAACCCAGTGTCCTAAGAACAAATTCCCTCCTTATGCCTTGAGAAGTCGGGTATGGGTCTGAATTAGGCGGAATCTTCGCAGCAAGGCTTACGCCTCACATTCCCTGTCGCGTCCTAAGACCCGTGGTTCGCAGGTTCTTGATAAGGTACAAACCTCTATGAAGCTTTGGGAACTCAATCCGATAATCTGTATTCCAGACTCGGGGTAGCAGCTACCTGTGGTCTTCAGAAACAATCAAGCTGCAACCCTCGGGTTGCTCAGGATGGCACGCAGCTACGAGACAAGTGCAAAGGCCGGAATTGCGCCTGAGTTGAGATAAAAGGTCAAACAATATATCCGGCAAGCGTCAGGTCTATAACTCACAGTTTCGTTCGAGATATCCAAGTAATATACTCGCGATCAAACTTGCCAAGAGTATTGTGTCCCACCCCTCCGCGGATGGGACTAACTAGGAACGAGGCTCTTCTGGCGGATAGTCAAATTGTCGGCCAGTGCACACGTCTTCTCGGGCCGCAACTCTGCCAGTAGACTGAGCACGGCCTGACACTTCCACACATCATGGAAGGCGAGATGGTGTATTGTAGTGTTTCCAAAAGTGCATGATCAAGTGCTTGCAGAGTACTGAGTGCAGTGGGCGATGTGGAAAACCACAGCTAAGACCTTTATCACGACTGACCCATCGAAAACGCGCTATGCCCAAGTAACAGCGCGTAGATGGTCACAGGTCCATAATGCCCTCGAACCCATCAACGAGCACGGACCTACATAGCTCAAAAAATAGAAGCATGCAATCAACCATGGCCTTGCGGATAAGGCAATATCCAATCAGATACCGTGGAGTGTAGTTCAGCCGGACATGGTATTCCCTCATCATGGCCATTGACTCATGGTTTGCGGAGCCAGACTCACACTCAGTAGCTAGCTAGGTTAGCATCATTTTCGGCAGAAGAAGATTTTGATGAGAAGATCAAATTTACTTGTTTTCTGCTTCCTTCGGTCAATAGTCGTGGGCACAGGGATTCAGGTGAGAGCGAAAAAGTGCCTTACTGGGCTTGAGTCATTTTGGAATAGGACGCTTTGCTCGGCCTCTTGGTCTTTCTTGACGCCTTTGCCTGAGGGTTTTGTGTGATAACGGTTCACATGACTTGTACATGTAGGTTGTGGGCACCCACGGATCAGCCCCGACATGATGGACCGTAGAACCCATTGTTGCCGCTCGATCAAGGAACCAATGCTCCTATCCTGTAACGGCACTTCATTCCCTCAATTCCAGCACAGCAATGACAATTGACTTTGACATTTTCTAGATGTCCAACAACGAGAATCTGCGGGAGAGGGCCTCAATAGCTGTCGGTTTGATCCTCGCGATCACGTGAACTGCCACTGCTGGACGTACCTTCATCCGAGGCCATTTCCTGGTCATGTTCAAGGCGTTCATCTTCCTCTTGCTCATCTCCTTCGTCACCGCTGCTGGGAGAAATGGAGCTCTCTGAACGAGCTTGCTCTCCGCGTTCTTCCTCAGCGTCCTTGGGTTTCTCGGCTGCCAATTCCAATCTGTCGAGACGACCCTTCTGCTCCTTCAACATCCTCAACACCGCACCACCAAGCCCTTCTTGGCTACCTCCCAACCCCATGGTCGTGCTCATTTGTCCCCTAGCTAGATCTAGGATCGTCTCACGTGCTGCCTCAACCAGCACGGCCATCCCGGTGGGCTGAGTATCGCATTCCTGTTCCAGCTTTTGGGACACTAGCGTGAGCTTCGTTCCCGGGATGGCTTCGCGAAGTCGTTTGATTGCTCGAGTCTCGGAGTCAAGGCTAGAGTTGAATGCCACCGTAGAGTTCGGCTCGTTGAATTTTCGCTTGAGGCTTGCTGTTCCTGCTCCGTGGGAAAGGTGATAGGGTCAGCCGTAGATTCTTCTTACGCTGTCCGCGCAAAAGATAAATTTTGTAAAAGGACGTCGGTACGA
Source organism: Exophiala aquamarina CBS 119918 (assembly GCF_000709125.1). NCBI lineage: Eukaryota > Fungi > Ascomycota > Eurotiomycetes > Chaetothyriales > Herpotrichiellaceae > Exophiala > Exophiala aquamarina. The sequence goes on from NW_013550582.1 coordinate 1,485,383, forward strand.
AGGGAGGGTCAGGTCAATACGTACCTAGAAGTATTTTTACTTGGCCAATTGGTTCTTCAGTCTTGAGTTTGTCGAGTGTTTTGGCTTCGACGGCACCTCTCGGTTTTTCTTTTTGCCTCGCTTCTCGCTCTCGTCTTGCTGCATTTGTCTGCTTTCTCTTCTCAACTGCGCCAGGGCTCTCGACTTGAAGCATCGGCCTGGGCTTCGAGGTTTTCTCCTTGTCGTGAGGCTTGTCGGCATTAGCGTCCTTGCCTTCCTCCTTTTTCTCAACCTTGTTCTTGGTCTTGGTCCTGTTCTTTTTCTTGTTCTTGTTCTTCTTCTGGTCTCGTTTCGGCTTCTTAATTGCCGATTCGGATTCGTTCTGTCCTTTCTTCGGTTTACCATTCTTGTCGTCACCATCAGCAGAATCATCAGCTTGTTTAGCATAGGCTGAGAACGAAGGCTTCTGTATGGCTTGCTCCCGTACCTTTTCCATCTGTCGCGCCAACCATGCCGGGTCGGACTTATGATCGGTCGGCACAGAGACAGTTGTTTTGGGGGAAACACCTTGCCGATCAGTTGGAGCAGTCGAAGGAATGTTGGCCGAAAATGATGAAGATAAACCTCTCAGAGGTGGCGGTGCTTTCAACTCTGGTTGTGTGAATTTTGGGATCTTGAACTTCGTACCAATGTTGGATGGGGCGAGAAGTGGCTTTGCATCAGAAGCAGCCCTTGGGTCGCTGAAAGATCTCCATGGATCTTGCTCTGGCGGAAGCATGAATCCTCGACTGCCAGGAAAAGGAGACGGCGAGAGAAATGGTAATGCTGATTCGAAGCTGCCATGGCGGTCTACAGCCTTGCCTTTGTTGGAGTTCTGACTGTTGTTTTGGTGATGCTTGGCCCCACTATTGCTATCTCCATCTTTGTTGCCACTTGGTGTGCCAGAGGTGGATTGGAGGTGTTTCTTCTTCGACATCGCTTGGGTAGAAATCCGAGTTCTGTGGTGGTACTGGGAGGAAATATATGCTGGTGTCAGGAAGAATTGAGGAATGGATGGGAAGGGATAAGGTTCACGTAAAGCCTCTAGTCAGGTCGTGAGTGTTGACTTGACTGTGAGTGCAAATTTCCGGAAATGTAGGTGGTCTGGCAGTTTGAATCCCAGTTTATCTTTCGTTAGGGGTTGCGAAATGGGTCCTCAACTTACCGAACACTAAGCAAACCGTAGGGCAGGAATTCGGTCCTCCAGAGACCTGGAGAGGATGGATAATGAAACCCAAGGGATGAGATAACAAAGAGCTTGCTGATCTGAGGTTTCTCTGAAAGCAGGTAAGCAAGATGCGGCTGGAACTGAAGTGAAGAGCGAATCTAGCTTACTTGACTTAAATTGAAACACGCGCTTCTGTGTATTCACTTTTATCGCAGTGAGGCACGTGTGAGAGCACCAATTGTTTAGATGCTTTGTCTCGCTCCCCCAGTTTGCTTCACATGTCCTCCATAGCATCCGTTGGTTTCATATTGATGTTATCACAGAGAATAATGACGAAATTACCACGGACAAGGCCTTGGGAAAGAACACGATATTCTCATGCAGGCAGGACTCGTTTCACCTCATCGCTCTCAATACCAACAACAGACACCGAGCCTTGTGCAAGGGTCTTCTTAACATCATGCCAGGTACTGGGATCCACACATCTCTGGCCCTCCTCAATGACATACGTAGCGAATCCCGCTTTAGCAGAGCCCAATGCTGTATCTCTGACGCAATAATCGCCCGCTATTCCCACAACATAAACATGCGAGATCTCCCGCGCTCGCAACTCGTTGGCAAGATCAAGATTCACACCTCCCGCACCAGCAGTCAGGTTGCCGAAGGAATCGGAGAAGGCGGAATACATCTCAACCCTAGAATCCATACCTTTTGTCACTGTGATATCGATGTAGTTCGAGGCAAGCTCATCGATAAGTGCGGCACCTGGGGTGTCTTGCACACAGTGGACAGGCCACAACCGTTGCTTCATGGTCTGCTCTGGCTTGTTCCCGACGAGATTCCGCATGTCAATGAAAGACTCGAACGGCGTATTGTTTGGAGGTGGGTGATTGCTAGCGAACGAGACATGGTCTCTCGGATGGAAATCTTGAGTAGCCACCTTCAAGACAAATTGCCCAGACGCAAGAAGCTTGTTGACAAGAGGAACAATGTCCCGCCCTTCTGAGACAGCTAGGGAGCCATTCTTTCAATAATTAGAAGGCTTAGGCTGTCGCCAATAGAGGAAGTGACGCTTACAGGAGGGCAAAAATCATTCTGCATGTCAACAACAACCAGAGCAGGCTTGAAAGCCATGATGTTTGGAATCTGCTTGTTGATTGCCAAGTTGATATTGCTCACAGCTGACTTGAACTTACATCAAGAGGCGGTGCCGTAAATTGGCACTCAGGTTGAGCCTTTTGTCTCCACTTCGAGCGCGACCTGATGACGATGATGACGATGATGACGATGATGCGATATCAGTCGTACAGACAGCCCCATTGAATGACAGACTACCATGGGATGTTAGAGGTGCTTATCACGGGAGAGAAAAGAGAGGAATGTCTTGAATGTGCAAGATAGGATTAGCGGCATGCCAAGCAACTAATTGGGCGGATTAGCGCCATTTGGGGTCATCTTCCATCTCGCTCTTCTCAACTTGCCATTCACACCTACCATCACGCCTAACTTATTTCGCTTGATCGAGGCAGGCCCAGTCTTTGAAATCTATCACAGATCAATGTGAACGTGGGCTGTGACACCGAGCTTCTGGTCTACAAGAGCTATTCGTGGGCATCATATCGTCTCCAAGTTTGCCCTTACACCCACCAACCATCAGATCACTTTCGTTTCGGCTTCACTGGACTTGGACCCAAAGACCACCCACCAGTTGTAGAACACCTCCTCTCGTCCTTCCCATAACCACGGCGCTAGATTACGGAGACAACATCGGAGAGACACACCTACAGCATCCTACACCATGTCCAAGACAACTGTGGTACGCATGCTCTCCCAGTCCACAACCTGCCATCATGAACCCTTGAACATTGCACGCCGCCTCCATTCCCACCCTTTGCAACAGGCATCATGGCTAACCATTCACACACAAATCAGGGTGAGGTCTACGCCAAAGTGATCAATGATGTCTGCGAACATTCCAGACAGGACTTCGAAGAAGGCGGTGTCGAACTGGCAACGCTGGACTTGTTGAAATCTGTAGGTCACCCTGCATCTCCTGTTCTGTGTTTGGTTCATCAACCATCATCCATTTCTTGCATAAAGAGAAAGGGAAGACGTTCATGTCACATTACAAATCCGCAACTCAGCACACAATCGCAGGCATGCAGTGCGTTGCGGTGAGTTGAGAGACATGCGCAGGTGTTGGGCGAAGAGGCGTGGGTGAGGGCAGGCAGGCGAAGATCGGGGGCGAGGCGGGGAATCCCAAGGTTCTTGAGGGAAGCGGGAAGGCCACCCCCTTGAGTCATGCCTCTTATACGCAAAGTCGGCTGCCTAGACTTGAGGGGCGCTTAGCTTCCCACGCCAAACACTGCACGCTGGTGGCCCGGCAGCCACAACCACAGCCACAGCCACTTCTAGTGCCCCTTCCCTCTGGCTGTTGAGCTTAACATCACACTAACCAAATCGGGCCTTGGCCTCTCATGCGTGTCATACTCACCCACCCCACCACTCATCAATACCCTGTAAGTACGTGTATGCTAATTCACAATGTCAAACAGGAATGGCAGAAGAAGCTGTCAAGCCACAAGGTCGCTCAGTTGCCCTGGGATCCCCAACCAATCCCAATTAAGGAGCAAACCCTCCCCAGTAATGCTAAGCCTGTCCCTCAAACTCTTCCTAGCAACGCCAACGCCATAAACACCGCTCCACAACCACCGGCTCCCTCAGCTCCACCTCTCAAAGCTGAGAGTAGTACAGCTTTTCCGTCCCAGCTTCCACCTCCACCAAACTACCAGGTGCCATCATTTCCTCAAGGGCAGCCTTTGACAGCGAGAGAGCGGGCAGCTCAGAACCTGCACGACAATTTTGGCCATCGTGCTGGTGCCCAGATTGCCCAGTTACAGTCAAACCAATCTCGTGCTCCACTCCAACCCGCCGGCAGTCCAACGAACAGCTTTATCAAGCAGGAAGACAGCCAAGGATCGCTTTCAGGAGTCCAAGACTACCATGGTGGCGTACCACAACAGTCTGCTGCTCCTATTAGAACGAGTCAAACAGATGGAGCCAGCGAAGAGCGTGATGGATGGACAGCAGAATACGCTAGACGCAAAGCATTAGCTAGTAGCCATGGCGCCGAAGGTGATCGCCTAATGAAGGCCCAATTTATGGCCAAGCACCAGGAACTTCAGGCCGGTGGACTACTATTGAGCCTAGACGAGCACAATACTTTGAATACAAAGATACTACGTCGGGTCAATGATCTACCAGGCAACGCATCAGCCAGCCGTCGCTCGACACAGCTTCCAAGCATTGCACGTGCTCAAGGTGATGCCGCCGGAGACGACGATGACGAGATTGAGGATGAAGATGCGATCAATTCCGACCTTGACGATCCCGACGATCTGGGAGCAAACGAGGAAGACGGCGAAAATACTGATCAGGTCATGCTTTGCACATATGACAAGGTCCAACGGGTCAAGAACAAGTGGAAGTGCACATTGAAGGATGGAGTCCTCCGCGTCGAAGGCAATGAGTGAGTTGAAAGTTGTATAGTTACTTGCGTCCAGTACTGACTTGTTCCAGATATGTTTTCCACAAAGGCCAAGGTGAATTTGAATGGTGACGGAAGTCGAGGGTTTACCTTTTGTCTTTTTGTAACCCATATCGCTTGTTTCAGGGAGGTGGAGCAGGTCAGGGCTTATTGGAATCGCAAATGGCGTTCTTCACGGTATAGTGCATACTGGGGTGATACCGTTCTTACGATGGCCCAGCTGGTAGGAGTGTGCTCCCAGGCTAAAAAGTTCCGAGCACATGGTTTATGATGGGACGGGAACAAGACGAATTGATCATGGGTCTTCTGCCCAAATGCACATTCCACATCATGGCTGATATGGGAAGTTGCTAAATATATTGAATGAATAAAGCTTTCGAAATGAATGTTCCCCAGGCCAGTAGTACTCGTAGCTTCGAGAGGCACCAGACGGGTTGCAGTACTCTGTAAATATCAGTGATGTTATCCATCTCAATCGAGACAAGTCACAGTTTCCAAAAGGAGCTAGCGGGGTTGAAAGTTGGGAAAAGCAGAGCATGCCACCTTGGCCAACTCGTTCGTGCCTTCCTTGTGGTGGACAGTGTGCGTGTCTGTGACGCAATGTCGAACTGAGGCAGCCACATCCACATTCACTTTCTACTCGCATCTCCCACCGCCTTAAAATCTGTTCAATTCCCTTCTTTGTTGACCTGTCCTTTCGAGCATCTTGCAACCACCCGACCTCTTGAGTCGCCAACCTTGTTCTCCACGAGGACTTCCGTCTCCCATCCAAAGCATTTCTATTCTACCTTTTTGCCCGCCAACATGACTCTCTACTACAGCCTGGTCTGTACCCCTCAAACCTGGCTGCCTGTTTACTGCAGTTTCCATTTCAACACCTAAGTCTGACTGGTCTACAGGTCTTCCTGCTTCTCGTGGCCGAGATGGCATTGTTTGTCGCCCTGATCATCCCATTGCCATACGCTGCCAAACGAAAGTTATTCAACTTCATCTCCGAAAGTCCCCTGGTCGCTAAATTACAGTATGGAATGAAGGTAGGAAAGAAGACTCGAGCTTGCTCCACAATCCAACTGACATGCAAAGATAACTTTCATCTTCATCCTTATTCTCTTCGTTGACAGCGTCAACCGAGTCTATCGTGTTCAGGTTGAGATGGCTCTCCTTGCTAAAGACTCTTCGGGCGCAGGGTAAGCATTCGCGGAAACTTCTCTTTTCGCAAGCTGACACAAGACAGACGGGCTGCAGCCGTTGGTTCTGAACGCATGGAAGTCCAAGCTCGCAAGTTTTATTCCCAACGCAACATGTATCTAACCGGATTTACCCTCTTCTTGTCTCTGATCCTCAACCGCACTTACGGCATGATTCTCGACGTTCTCCGGCTGGAAGAGAAGGTCAAGCAATATGAAGGAGACTCGACTGCTGGAGGCAAGGAAGGCGAGAAGCTTGGTCACAGATACCGCGCTGACCAGATTGGAGAGCTCAAGAAACAACTGGACAAGAAGGATCGAGACTTGGGAGCCATGAAGAAGCAGGCTGAGGGTTTGCAGAGAGAATATGATGAACTGAGCGTCAAGTACAACCAGATGAATCCTGGCGACGGAAATAAGAAGAGCAACTAATGGTCCTGGACCAAGTTGACTTCTATTCCACCACCAGAGGCGTTGAGTGTGAATGCCCTGCAGCCAGCCATCCTTGCAGTCAACGTTACAACACAACTCGACTTACACAGCATGGAAATTTTATCTTTGCGGGCCTCGAAACTACAACTGTTTGGTCAAGGGAACAGGCAATGGAGGCTGGACTCTACTTGTAGTTTAGCACGGATATTCATTTGGCGGATTTCTGTGGTTGTGCAACTGTCAGACAGGTCCGGAAGGACATAGCAAGTGTGGACGGGGTTTGGTAAGCATTTCAGATAGCTTTCTACTTAGAACTCAGAACTCAGTACCACCACATATTACATACCACCAGGACAAACTCCGTTCCTTAAAGTTTTTCAACCTCTTCGTGGTGCTGTTTGTATTGGCGTTGTTTTGATTCTCCGCTCCTCTTGGCCGCCTTCGGTCCAACCTATTAACTAGGCTAATATTCTATCAAGTCTCACGCGTGCGCTTGTTCCGACCCATGGGATCCCGCCATTCAAGGATTGACGTCCAAGATGCGACGTGATATGTGGAGACTCCAGGCTGTCCAGGTTCCTGAATATTTCGACATTGCCTATACCCATGAGGGGAAGTCAACTTTCTAGTATGGAGAGCCAATGGCATTCTATACCTAAGTATCCGTATCCACAAAACAGTTCCTTGAACGGCTAATATCGAAACCTTTACTAGGTACATCTCCTCATCGCCTCATTGCCGGCATTGATACTTCAAGACGCCAGCCGATACCCGGACCCCGTGGGCCTCATGGTACAATGGACCGTGAGGACCTTTTACAATCATAAAGATGGCTGTTGTTGCGCTCTCGGCATGTAAGAAGGATCACTCTTTACCTGCTTCGGTTCTTTAGCATATCGGGTCTTTCAATTCTGCACCTTCAAGCGTTGCGCCTACACAATGCTCGCCTACCTCGCCAGCACAGTATTTCTTCTACTAGGATGCTCCGCACGTCCTTCCTACAACTCGCTACCCTTTCCAACATTTGACACTCGTCAGGTGACCACTGATGGTGCGGGTCTCAAGGTTGATCTAGGCTATGCAATCTACGAAGGATATAACAACGCAACCACAGGCTTGAATGTCTGGAGGGGGTAGGCAGCCTCTGTGGCCCCAAACCCTCTCGCCCACATAACTAATATCCTGTTCTAGCATCCGCTTTTCAGCTTCACCAACGGGAAGCTTGAGGTGGCAAGCACCCCAAGTTCCTCCTACGGATCGTGATGCAGTGATCCCAGCCAACCAGCATGGCCCTATCTGTCCACAGAATCAGAATACTGGCTTGACTTTTGTCGCTCTGAACAGCACAGATTCAAGTGAGGATTGCCTTTTTCTGAATGTCTACGCTCCGGCAAATGCTTCTGGATTACCGGTCTTGGTGTGGATTCATGGAGGAGGTTATGGGCGTGGTAATGGACGACAAGATCTTTCTGCTCTAATTAATACTAACAATGACTCTTTTGTCGGTGTCAGCATTCAATACCGAGTAAGTGCAAATAATACCAGATCTCTGTCTTAAGTTGTTGCTGATATGGGAAAGCTCGGAGCTTTTGGTTTCCTCGCTGGTGACGAGGTTTACCGTAAAGGAAGCGTCAATGCTGGGCTGCTGGACCAAAACTTTGGCCTTCAGTGGGTACAAAACTATGTGCACCTTTTTGGAGGCGATGCTGCCAAAGTGACAATCTCTGGACAATCCGCTGGTGGTGGAGCCGTCATGCTCCAGGGCATGGCATACGGTGGCTCTCTTGGCCAGTCACTATTTCGAAATGTAAGAATACTCTTGAGCAGTAGTGCGTGAAACGCTCCGCTGACCGGCGGGCCAGACTATTGCATCATCGCCATATTTGCCCATGCAGCACGGCTACAAAGACTGGCAACCGTCCCAAGCGTATTATGCCTTCGCAACCATGGCTGGCTGCGCTCCTGATCTTGCATACGGCGCTCATACAGGAACCATTTTTGATTGTCTTGTCAGTAAAGACACAGGCACGCTCCAAAACGCGAGTGCAACGTTGAGTGAGTCTGGGAAGTATGGTACCTGGTGCTTTTTGCCAGTCACCGATGGTACTTTTGTTCAAGATCTACCTAGCCGTCAGCTCTTGCGAAAAGAACTGAATGGACTTAATCTACTGGCCAGCAATAACGCTCTAGAAGGTCCAGCTTACACGCAGCCCAACATCACTACCCAGGAAGACCTAGAGGATTGGTTGCGGCTGACCTTCCCATCGTTCTCCAATGATGACATCGCAAAAGTGCTCTTGTACTATCCAAGCTCTAATGATTCGGACAATCCAAATGCTCCATTATATGCCTCTTCAGGAACAACTGAACCCAGCTTCATCACCCAAAGCAGCGTTGCCACCGGCCAGCAGCAAAGAGCTTTCGTGAGACCACCCTTTTCGAGAGAATTTCTCGTTGATCTCTTTTTGGCTAACGAGTATTCACGCAGGCCATCTATTCGGAGACAACGTTTGTGTGTCCATCCTACTGGCTCGCCGAGGCGTATTCGGACCACGGACGAACCTCTTTCCGACATCAATACTCAGTCCCAATCGCGCTTCACGGCAGCGATAGTACGGCCTTCTTCGGGCCTCCTGCACCTAATCAAAGTCCGGATTTCGTGAACGCGGTGATGCAAATGTGGGGTAACTTCATCTTGACAGACAATCCCTCGATCCCAGATCTTGTGGCAAATGGCGTCTCTACCAATAACTCGGAGCCGAATCCGGCGTCGAACTGGCCCCAGTACAAGGTCTCTGCGCCATGTCAATTGAATTTGAATCTCACGGGCGGAGATCCATTTCCATTTAATTTGTCTTACATCAAGGCCAATCTGACAGAGTATGGTGGACCGGGCTTGAGGAACAATATCTCTCTGGTCAATGCCTATGCTTGGGAGGCGGGGAGGGGCTACAGGTGTGACATGTGGCGCAATTTGGGTGGGATTGTTCCCGAGTAAGAGTTGGAAGCTTCTCATAATGAGAAGGCTAACAAGCGTAATTTCATGCCTTAGGGAATCAAAAGTTGCGCAGACTTCGTCCTTGGGTTTGAACTCTTGCGAGGAGCAAGGCTGAAGTGACAGGGGGACAAGGGTGCCTTGGCGATAGGGTATGTACAGTACTTACTTCCCCCAGCTACTACTCCCTTAGAAATTTAGGTAGAGCAAACATAAGTCAAGAATCATATTACATATTGAGCACCTTTGATAGATTGCTTGAGTCCTTCTTGGGTATCTGAAAAGAAGTCCTTGTTAAGAGACGACACAGCAGATACACACCCTTTTTGGGAAGGCTTGGCCGACCGTGACATTGCCAATAATTAAGCTCAGGTGAGCACGGCGAGGTAGGCCAAATCCGCGAATCTCTATCCCATAATTAATTAGGGCTAATAAAGAACCGAGGCGGGTAGCTTGAAGTTTTGCCTACCAGGCAAGGACGAAGAACCTGAAGTCAGCGTTCACCTACCATTTTGAACGGTTCTAACATCACCACACGTTAAATGCAGCGCGGTACATGTATTATCGGGGGGACGACCACGGTCCACAGTCACACAAAGATGACGGGCTATCTTACAAGTCACAACATAGGTCCGCCATATCTCCATTCGACAATTATCATCCGTTCCACGTGCCCCCAAGGTGTGGCCTTGGATGCCCCGGGAAGCATTACAGTCCGTTTCCCCCTCCACTTTTTCACTTTTGGAGAAAAGCTAGCTGTTTACTATATGCAAGCTCTGGTCCGACGACCCTGGCTAATATCGAACAGGAAGTTCGATTCTCCATCCAGGTATCCCTCAAAGTCAGAGCATGCCTTTTACGTCGCCAGTCATTGGCTGGTCGGCTCAGAGTCCATGCAGATCGGACCTTGCTTGTGAGCTTGCCCTACCCCTCCATGCAGCTTCTCCCATACTTCTGTGGGATGTGAGATGCTGTCGGTTTGCCTGACGAGGTAGCAATGGGTAGGTGAGCTTGTGAGCTTGAGAGCTATAAAGCTCTCAAGCTTTGTGCCGATCTGCGCGGGAAGAGAAAACGTTGATGAGTTGAGAAACCCTTGCCGCTAGTCTGAGTCCCCTGGCAAGATGTTGCAACTCCTTGTACTCTCGTGTTTGATCGTGTCTACGCTCGCATCCTACGGTGCGAACCTCAACTATCGTTCTCCTTCACATAACCATCCTGGCCTTGGAGTCTCCGTTCGCAAGGTTGTCAAGCGCCACAACCCGCGGTCAGCCTTTGCCGACGGAGCGCTAAACTTCACTCACGGTGTCGCCTCTGGTGACCCATATCCTAACAGTGTCATTTTGTGGACAAGGTGCGCACCCAACTTCGACAATATCGATGACAATAGCACGGTCTCTGGCACTGTCCAGCTGTACAATCCGGTGCCTATCTTCCAGAGCAACGATACCGACCAGCACAAGCCCGTGTCGAATGCCCCAGTTTGTCTAAATTGGAAGATCGCTTCGGATCAAGGCCTGACAGCTGTTGTAGACTCTGGCAGAGTACATACAAGCTCCGATGTAGATTACACGGTCAAGGTGGAAGCCACAAAGCTCAAGCCTTTCACACAGTATTGGTATCAGTTCAGTGTGTGCAATTCGAATGTGTCAAGTCTGGTCGGCCGCACTAAGACGACACCGGCTCCCACTGACGATACCAGTGCAGTCAACCTGGCAGTCTACTCTTGCAGTAACTATCCCTTTGGATACTTCAACGCTTATGGAAACACAGTACGTAAGAACTCTGTTGACTACGTTCTCCATCTTGGGGACTACATCTATGAGTATGGAAATGGCGAGTACGGCTGGGGAAATTCCATCGGTCGCATCCCCTTGCCTGATCGACAAATCTATACTCTCTATGACTATCGGAAGAGACATGCCACCTACAGGACGGATCATGATTTGCTTCTCAGCCATCAAAACATGCCTTGGATCCCTGTCTGGGATGACCATGAGGTTGCCGATAACACTTGGCGGGATGGCAGCGCAGAGCTGAATAACACAGAGGCATCTTTTGTTGCCGATGGCGGCGTCTCGGTTGATCAGAGAAAGATGAATGCTGTGCGAGCGTATTGGGAGTGGCAACCCATCCGACAGGTTGACATCAGCGATGACGTGAGTCTTGTGCTAATCTCTTTCATGGCGGTGGCTGACCTATGAATCAGCTTCGAATTTGGCGTTCCTTCGCCATAGGAAACCTCCTCGACCTGGTGATGCTTGACACTCGCCAGTATGACAGATCTATCACTGACCTTTACTGGAACACGCACTATGTCCACGAGATCTCCAATGACGCAGGACGATCAATGATGGGCTCTCGTCAAGAGAATTGGTTCTATCAGTCTCTCATTGACTCCAAGAATCGAGGAGCCACCTGGCGAGTGATCGGCTCACAGACCGTCTTCAGTAGAATCAATGCATCATTCGCATATGGAAATGTTGACCCTTTCAACTACGATCAATGGGATGGATACTTGGCCAATCGCAATCGGACATACAAGACGTTGTATGATAACAACATCACCAATAACATCATGATCTCGGGCGACAGCCACGCTAACTGGGTCAGTGATTTGGTATGGCTTGACGAACATCCCTACAATGCCAGCACAGGCGAGGGTTCTGTCGGTGTCGAGTTTGCTGGCTCTGCCGTCTCCTCACCGTCGCCTGCCGGCCAAAACATCAGCATCGCCGCCAGTGTCAATGCCAGCGCAGCATTAGTTCTGAGTAACCCAGAGCTTCAGTGGCAAGAGTTCTACTATCGAGGATACTTCGAACTGCACATCTCACATGACAAGGTCGATGCAAAATACTTTGGTTTGCCAACCTTGATCAACCGAAATCCAAACGAAATCAGTCTGGCAAACTTCACTGTTTACGCGGGAGAAAATCGGTTGCACAGGTTCAATGGCACTACCGCTTCGGGACCGGTGGAAAATGGATTTCTCAAGTTCGGGCAGAGGTTGCAGACAAACATGACTAACTCGACTGCCACTGGATTGTACTTTATTAGTCACGAGGATGTTGAAGATCTCTGAACGTACTGGCTGAGAATAACATTTGTGGCACAGGTCTTCAGATATACGGATGAGGATTCAAAGGCGTATTTAATGCAATTGACGACTTATAGCCATAGACAATACACAAGATTTCAAGGTCCACATGTCAGTGACCAAATCTCCTTGAAATTGGCTGTTCTGTGTGTGAGGGGGGGCAAGGCTGAGCATCCTCCCTTCCCGCCCTCATCCTCTTAACATCGCTCCATCGCTGCGCCTCAAGGCTGAATTCCGCTTTTGTGGCTTGAGAACCTGCCTAGCCTGCCACCACCAATCAGCAGTCGGCTTCTTTGACAACTTCACCCAACTCCATCGCTCTACTCGCTCCCTTCTTCAAGAATGAATGGAGAACCCCCCCTACCTTGCGTGATACAGTGCACAAAGTCAGCGTTTTAAACTTGTCAATGTCCCTCACAAGCAAGAGATTCTTTCACGCTTGGCTAGGGCAATGAGCTGAACGACGCAAAGAGAGCGCCGTCATTCGCCGCGGGTCCTCCGACATCAGAATAAGCTTGTGTCTCTGGTAAGGAATCTGCCACAGGGCCCTTAGTCCCGCCATAGTCAATCAGCTACGCGGCATACAACGATGGTTCGCCAGTCGGAATCATGCCGATGACTCCCAACGAGGCGGACGCCAACAACCACCTTACCCCACTCACCCAACAATCACCCATCCGTCGCGAAGCTAAGGCTCCAGACAACAAACATCTTTCTCCTCTTACAAACCAAAATCACAATCCTTCACGCATGAGGTTGATCGCACTAGGGAATTAGCTGAAGCATTTGTTTGCTACGACTGACTAGCTCCCTGAAGACCTAGAACAAACAAACGGAGCCGACTAACTAGCTTCCTTCGAGAAAAATAACTCGCCAAAGGCTGTGGTGCTTTTTTGCCGACCGCTGAAGTCTGCCTGTACTTCATGTGCAGCGCACAGCCCTCATAATATTGGAAAGTCATTGCTCTGTTTGTTATTGAGGCATCAAAGCTTGCAGACACTTTCACTATCCACATATCTCAGCTATTCAGGCAGAGCTGGCCGGTGTAAGCAGCTGTGAAAGTGACGCCTCAATACGTACCTCAACCGCACTATCTTCGCTTTCTAACGGGGCAGAAGGCCACCAACAACTGAAAAGAGAGAAAAGGCCTTCACTTCGTCTTCAGAAACAGCCATACATACATCGTCGCATGACTTGTGAAGTGTGACAGACTAGAGCAACCAATTGCCTCGTAGGTCTGGTTATATATCTCGATTCTTAGGTCTACTCCCTTTTCTTCCATCGTTGACTGAAGCATCACCACCCACTTGGATCAAGGACATCGAAGTGGAAAGAGAATCCGCCGTGATTTATCCACAGGCTGTCTTTACTCGCTTTCAGCATTGTTTGGGATTCATCGGAGCACTCGGTCTCCCGCCATTCTACTTTGGCAACAGGAGAGAAGGCTCGCCATTAGACTGGCCATTGACGGCAGTATCACGTTCAGTTCCTGTTTCATGGGCAGCATCTCATAACGACCATTACAGCCAACATACGATTGCAGACCATTAGCTCGATTTCGATATCCGTTGGGTCTACTCGAGTATCATCCTAAAATCCCACCACCCCAAACAATTCATCGACCATAAATCAACCAACTACCCAACCAACATGTCGAATACACCACCACCCGCATCCATCGTCCCGCGCATCGGCGTAGCAGTTTTCATCATACATCCCGTTCCAGCAGCAACAACAGGCTCAACCCCTTCCACGCCGCTCCAACGGCTTCAATGCAAATTCCTCCTGGGCCGCCGGCTAGGCTCTCACGGGGCCAACACATGGGCCCTTCCCGGCGGACACCTGGAGCACGGCGAGTCGTTTGAAGAATGCGCGATGCGCGAGACACGTGAGGAGACCGGCCTCGAAATCGAACGCGTCGAGTTTCTCACGGCGACGAACGATCTCATGCCGAGCTCGAAGGGAGATGGTGCACTGTTGCACTATGCGACAGTTTTCATGGTTGCGAGGGTCAAGGGCAGCTATGAAGCTATCTCCGATACTGAGCGTCATGGCGACGGTGGCGCAATCGATATTGGCATGCCAGATGTCAAGGTCATGGAGCCCAATAAGTGCGCGGGCTGGGAGTGGGTGTCGTGGACGGATCTCATCCGCTGGTCAGCTTGGCGACTGTCCCCAGATAGCGCTGCCGAGATGTTCAAGAGTAGGGGTCCTGCTGCTGCTGCTGCTGCTGCTCCTGCTGCCGCCACTACAACAACGCAGGAGACAGATCTTCAGAATGACTGTGCTCGCGAGGATGAGGGTGACGATGGAGAGGGGAAGCACGGAAGGCGCCAGCTGTTCACCCCCATGCTCAATCTGATCACGCAGCGACCTGGCGTGGTTCCACACATTGTGGACCATTACGCACCCAGCAGCGGCGGGCAAAAGGTAGAGGCTGTCCGGTGGGAGGTGTAGTACTTACAGCGTTGCTACTAGTCCTGTCTAATTGATCGGTGAGCTGGGCTGTGGTTTTGGCACGGGTCCTGGTGTAGGTGGTATAAACAAAAGGGCACATCGTGTCATATTAACCAGTCTACCCACGCTTCCTAGTCAGAGGGGCGTGCTGCTGATCTCATTATTCTCCACGCTACGATGTACGTTTTCGTCGATAACCCAAGCTCTTACCCCTGCCCACCACACTCATCATGAGCTGAAGCTTCAAGCTTACCAGTCAATTTCTGTCCATAATCATCGAAAGACCATTTTGTCGAACGCCCGCTCCCTCCCCGGGCCCAAAAATGCCATTACCCGAACCCCGTTGGTGCCCTCAAATGGATTATTTGCGCAGATGCTCCCTCATTAAACGTGTCCTGGTATCTTTTCCAAAAAAAAAAAAAAAAAAAAACTCGTCTACGTCTCGGTCTCGCTCCTTCACTTGCCCAGCTATTGCTGAAAATTGGAGCGAGGCTGGCTGATGCTGGGGCGTAAATGAGTTTTCATCGTCGTAAATTCATGATATGTGTCATCAACCATACTGGTTGTTCGCTTCAAAGTATTTGGATCTTCGCAACCCCCAAAAAAGGACAGAGGGATGCTGTTGTGGAAATTTCCGCTGGGATCTGAGAATGTGTGTCTAGTCGGATGTGGAAAAGCCAGATAACTGTGGGAGTAATTGGCCACCGGTGTGCTTGATTGTGGGAGTTGAAAGGAGGGTCTAATCTGGGACAGAGTGATCACTCTCATTTTGGGTTGGACCTCACGTTCAACTGAACATGAAAAGGGGTCATCGCAGCATTTTTGAAGGTCCTCTTGGCGCATCTAGTTTTGGTTCCAGCGTCATTGGAGGACTGCTGCCAAATGGACGAGGCTCCTCAACTGGTTTGGTTGCCATGGGGGAGAAGCTGTAGCCATTGGAAGTGGAAGCGGGGGAGTAAGAGGGTGGCTCTAGTTTGATATTCAAAGTTGGCTTGTGAGAAGAGTACGGGATCTCGTGTCGAGGCGAGGGGAGCCGTTCTTGTTGACTCTGTGGGGATGAAGAAGATGCAGGGGTGGATGGAAGACTGGATTTCTTCCTCACCGAAAACACGGATTCAGCATTCTTTTGGATGTAACTCTTGGCCGAGGGTGAATTGGGATAAAAGGAGGGATTTGGGACTCTAGGAGGGTTTTGCTTTGCAGCATCGGCGAATGCTCTTTGATATGCGATCTCGCCTTTAGGATCCTCATCAGGAGATCTCTTGGAGTTGGCTACCTCTGGTCGATAACCTCTTATATACCATGGGTGATCCTTCTCGTGAAGGGATAAAGTTGGGTGAGAGTCAGCATGTCTTTTCGTCATGGTGTTGAAAAATCCCTAGACAACAAAGCGGGCCTGTTGAGGTGACGCCGAAGAAAGTGGGAAAGCCTGAAGACAGTAGACAGTAGATTCCTCCTCTGACCTATTATCTTTCCAACGGAATGAGAAGGGATCAAAGAAATGGGGTCGTGCTTTGTCGAAGAAAGCCGACTCTCCCAAGGGTCTGGGAAGCTGAAAATGGGACGTTGAAGAGGAGGAGGGGAGGAAACTTCCAACTTGAAACTTGAAAGCAACCGAGAAGTTCGGATGTCTAGGCTTAAGACTTGAAGAGTGAAAGAAATCGAGGGGAAGAGAAGGCAGGTGCCGGGCGTAGGCATGTCTACGGGTAGAACCGAGGGAGCGGGTCATGGAAACGAGGGCCTGGGAATTGGGATACTTGTACGGAGGACGGAGGAGGTTGTGCCTTGTCGAGGTCAGCCAGTTAACAGAAACCACTGAAGTCCCTGGTAAATATTGTCCGTGCTGCAGCTGCCAGCAACCCAATAGGCACTGCATTCCGGGAGTCTTTGGGCTGGCAAGCACCCGAGGGGCCCGAGAAATCGAACACTTGGGCCCTCTTGCAGGCCGTGTAAGGTGACCTACAGCCCCCCTCCCCCCAGCTACATATCTAGTCGGCACGGTGCACACCTAAAAGGAACGCCCCCGGAGCATTCTTGGCCTGACCGCCTTTGGCACCTGTAGGATAAGACGCATCGCTCTGCATCAGTGGTGGTCTGCACCAGCCTGCACCAGCCTGCACCAGCCTGCATGAGCCACTGAGCCAGTCACGTAACCCGCCCACTCAAGCGCCCACATTTACTGCAGCATTATGCACATCATCTGGAGCCTGGGGAATTAAAAGTGGTTGTACTGTTACGTTTGGGATCCAGAGATCTTCTCCGCATCATCCCAAGTCGGAACAATCAATCTGGTCCTTTGATCCACTCCCATTCACGATTCGATGAACTTCGACGCGAACACGACGTGGGATCGCTGCCAGCACAAGTGATTAATTGAAAGCACGTGCGCCAACGTTGTGCGACTGCGTGTGCCTGTGCGTGGTGCCTCCACCAACGACGTAGCACCCAGTAGCTGACGGGTACCAGTACTCGTATCTCCGCAAATGCCCGGCTGTCAGTTGGTCAACTGCCCACTTACAACGGACGTCACTGCATTTCCATCTGGAGAACGCCAGGTGTCCAAACAAGGAGGTCCTAGGTTGTCAAGTCACGATGGAGAGCTTTACCGACACAGTGGCTCTGTGTGGTGTTGTAGTGGTGGTATGTTAACCATACCACCACTTCATTGGGTCAAGCGACAAGGCCCCGAAAGCATGCCTAACCTGTTCACCAGCCAAAGGGAGGAGACTTCCCGGGCGGTGGTGGCACCTGCTGTACAGTCGGAGTACACCCACCTACATACACCTATGGCTGTGTCGGCACACCTTCGGGGAAGGCTTTGGGGGATGATCTGACCGACCGACTCGGCCCTTACAGGCACAACCCCAGGGGCCAAGGCTGCCCAGGGTTGCCTACTCGTAGGGTTGGACCCTGAGGCGGAGCGAGGGGCACTACGGTGGTTGCGTTTGGTGGGATGGGGGTTTAACTTCCCCTTGTCTTCCACCCAACACATCCCACCCTGACACCCTGACTGCCATGACATGCCTGTGACCCATTCTTTTTTTCTCGCCACTGATTCTAGGGACTCTGGCGCGCGACAGGGCCCGCAATAGATGATCCATGCTGGCGAGTCTATTCCTGATCGAGGGATCGAGCCTTCAAACTTGCATCTTTTCATTGGACCGTCAAAGTCCTTATCAGTATGCCGGCTGGTTTTGGCACACTGGCGCACATGTCGCTCAAAGCCCGTCGCCGCTTCCCTAGGATGGTGTAGAGCGATTCTGCCACCTGCTCGCATGCCCAATTCCCTTCTTGTCGCGTTGATTTCTACTACGATTACTACTAGAACTTTTTGTACCAAACTCTTTCATCCTATCCTCCAACCCGAGCTCACTCAATTGCATTGCTATCTCTTCCTATTTGTTATTTAGCAGCTACTTTCCTTCAGACAAAGACATCATACTGCCTTCCTGGGGCCGCCCACTACTTCTGGCTTCTCATCCACTCTCGAAATCCCACCACTTGCTCTATTTCTCCCCGTAACACCCCACCCCTCCACGTCTGAGCCATCCTTTTGGTTGCCTTTTCTACATTCGAGCCAGCCCTACGAACTACGTCCCTGCCCTCATTCGTTACCGAACTTCTGGCTGCGGTGGCGTCCGTCAATCGTTCCGCCCGCCCACCTCATCTCTCTCTCTCTCTCTCTCCCCGAGCCGGACCTAAGCGCGGGCTATAGCCTTTGCCGGACTTTCACCCTACCGACTACATCTATACATATACTCAATCTCATCCGTCGTCACACCGACCGCGACTGGGGAGACCCTCATCACTTCGAAATGGCAACCAACTGCGCAATCCAGACCTTCGTCATCCCAGAAGATCAAATCTATGCCAGTCAACAGCCCTCTCCCGCCAGCTCTGCCTCTCCTGCCTCTCCACGAATGCAGGAATATCTTCAGCAAGTCGCTCCCAATCCGTACAAGCAATTGCGACCCATGAAATCCCCTCTATATGTGCCTGCGGCTCTAAGACCTACCGAACACTTCTCCACCACTTCTCCCATGACACCACCCAAGAGCTTGCATGGTTCACTCGACAATCTACAAGATGCACCCGTTTCACAGAGTCCAGAAGAGCACCACTTGGATGGCTTTGATCCCGACTGGTTACAAGCTGAAGAGCTAAGTGATGTGACTGGGCCCCCAAAAAAGGACCATTGGAAGGTATGTAAATGTGTCACCGAAACCAAACCCCAATATCGATTGCACTGCAGATGTACCGCTCCGTCACCAGTTATGCATGTAGCCTCTTATAATCGCTAACGTGAATTCTACTCTAGCCCGACGAAGCTTCACCGACGTGCGACTCTCCTCAGTGTCGCTCCTCTTTCAACCTCTTTGTCCGCAAACATCACTGTCGCCACTGCGGACACATCTTTTGCTCCACCCATACCACATATACGATTCCCTTGGATCAAGATGCCAAATTCCATCCTGGCGGTCTACATTCCAGAGCTTGCGAGACATGTCATCGCCAGTATCAAAGGTGGGATACCGCTAGATCTATTCGCCGCAAGAACAGCCAGAACAGCAAAGACGACGGCAGTGAAAGTGGGCCCCCAACCCCTCTAGCAGGACCTCCTGGTCACCATAGGATGATTTCAGGCGGGTTCCGAGGAGGGAAGCCAGTCGAACAAGTTGCCAATAGTGTTCCCAAAGATTGGCACTGGAGCACCTTTTGAGCGGAGTACACCACCCCGAATCACGTGCTTCGGAACTGACCGGTTGGGTTACTTGTTTTGGCTCGACATCCCGGCACTCTCGAACCTTGTCCGGCGCCGTGACTCTCTAGAGATTTGCTGCAGGTCAACGGATCCAACCCTGTGGCGTCGCGCCGCTTATAGACGGTTGCAATTGCCTGATCCAACCAGGCAACCTACAAATGGCTCCCCCCTACAAATCCACAAGTCTTGTTGCTTGATTCAGGAGATCCCAGTATTACGACTGGATCTCGATGACCGCATTTGTTGAAGCGAGATGAGTCAAGGCTAGATGCCTATCCTGACTTCGAACCTGACTTCGCCCTCGGGTCACTAAACAAGTCCTGTTGAAGGGATCGACTTCAGAGACACTGAGGGTTGTGCCAGCTTACCGATTCAGGCCGTACCACAAAACAAATCAAGACTGTTACACAGCATGAAGGATGTGCCTGTCAGCCCAACAGCAGCTCCCGCAAAAGCCTGGAGCCTTTCCAGGTCTGGCCCCGAGGGGGCCGGAATTGAACGGTCTAGGGACAACAACAAGACAACGCACGTGAACATATATACCACGTGGGGCGACAAGCTCCAGCCAGGGATGATTTTCTTGGCAACATCACCGCTATTTCGCGACAGATACCCCCTCATTCGTCCGCGAGGCGTTGTTGGCTTTTCTGGGAATTGCCTTTGTTCTCTGGAAGAAATTTAGCCATGAGGATTGAACATACGGCTTGAATGATCTTTTGTGATTGGGAGGATATTATTGCGCCATTATCGAATTTTACTGATCGTTTAGTTGATGAGTTAATGAACTGAAATA
This sequence comes from Exophiala aquamarina CBS 119918, assembly GCF_000709125.1. NCBI lineage: Eukaryota > Fungi > Ascomycota > Eurotiomycetes > Chaetothyriales > Herpotrichiellaceae > Exophiala > Exophiala aquamarina. Next base: position 1,505,836 of record NW_013550582.1, read on the forward strand.
CACTGATCAAACCTGTCTACTGCTTGCGGGCGGGTCGCATTCATTTAGACACTATACATTTGTGATTTCTAGTTGGGTGCTGTACATTGAGAGTTTTGGGATGCGGTGTGCCAGTTGAAACTGCTATGGGAGTGTCTTTGCACAAATAACATAAGATTCTGTCCTATTACACTCAAATATTCACCCTGCAATTCGGTGAAATAAAAACGGGTTCTTCGTGGTCCCATTTCGGCCTGTCGAGTCTATCGTCACCCCATCAACTGGCCCAAATCATCCGGCGGCCAACGGGTCTGCGCAAAGCTGATACACCGCTTGATACTCTGCAGAAACTTGCGCGTGACCTCGTCCGTCATGATATGCGCCTGTTTCCCACTACTGCTCTCGTGCAGTTTCTCCCGTGCAGACCGCTCATGGATACCCACCATAGTAACACCGATGGGCCAGGCGGCCTTGCCAATCGACAGCGTCAAGTAGCCATCATTCGCCTCTACGTACCGCCGATGCTGCGCCGACCGCACGATCGCGCAGATCGGCTCCAGCAGATCCGCGCTCAGCGTCTCTCGCTCAAAGTGCCGGAAAAGTGGCGTCAGGTCCGCCAGCACCATGAGATATGCATTGTGTGCGGCTTTGCCGCTCGAGGAGGCTTTTACATCGGACGCGCGTTGGGACAGCGCGGCTCCCCACTCTGTCAGGAGGAGCGTGAAGTAGGATGCTAGCTGGCGGTAGAGGAATGTGTGCCCTTCCGAGTTCGTTTCCTTGGTGGGCAGTGGTGGTGCCGGGATCAGCATGTCTTTCTCCGGGACGGGCGCGAGGGTTGTTGGGATCGGTCCGTCGCTTAGTTTCGGCGCCAGTGTCTTCGCCGTCAGGGAACGGTAGCGCTTCAGCCGCGCGCTGTGCGTCTCGTCGAAGAGAGACGCTGGCTCTCCGAGCTCTCGTAGTCGGGTACGTAGTCCATCGTCCGCGATGTCTTCGCCTTGGTGGCCCGGCCTAGTCGAGGACAGCGACGACCCATCACCCCCATTCGCAATAGAGCCAGGCACATGCGGCACTTCAGGTAGACCCAACCGCTTCCGTCGCTTCTTCTCTTCCTCGAGCTCCTCCTCCTCCCGCCGTCGCCGTGACTCCTCCGCGAGCCGCTGCTTCTTCTCCTCTCGTGCCGCATTGCGCTCCGCCTCTTCGTCCTCTAGCTTGCGTTTCTTCGCCGCCCGCTCCTCCCGCTCTGCGGACAGGCGAGCTTGCTCGGCTGCATATTCGGCTTCTCGCGCCGCTTCGAGGTCCGCCCGCCGGACGTATTTGTTTGGTTTTGTGGCCGTGCTGGCCGTGGCTGTGGTTTTTGCCGGAGGTTTGGATTTGGCGATCTGGGCAGACATTAAAGATTTGAAGTCCATGATGAGCGGTCGGATTATTGGATCGAGCAACGCTTCCTCGAGCGAGGGTGGTGAGGTATCAGGTAGTTCTCTTGATTTGCATCAGACGAAGTGGTAAAATTGCTGGTGGTTGATCAATGTTTTTAACATCCAAGACTGCAAGGTCTCAAGATGTGAGGAGGCATGGAGTCGAGAAGGCGCAGAGAGCCCTGGCAGAGTTTCTCCGATTTTCCGGGCTCCGCATCCTACGCTATTCAAGTTGGTGGGGGCCTTCGAAGCCTCACGCTCAACAACATGGATAGTGACACCTCAATCTACAATGTATCCAGCAGCCAACGCAATACCTTTCTTATCAGTCATCAGCTATATGAGTTGCACCATGCTCCCCTTATGTGCAGACTACCTATTGAAGGGCATGATGGAGTATCTTTAAATGCTGCTATGGCTGTGTCCTACTAGGTTCAGCAAGTTTGTGCGTTTGCTTCAGTGCTGAATTGCACATGCAAGCCACTTGAGACATTAGGTAATATTCATCATGGGTTGTGTATAAACTGAGGAGTGTGCTTTCTGTGGGGTATTATAAGAGAGATATAAACATCATCTCATGGAAGGACCATGCAGAAACAGAAATAGATGGAGGTGCCCACACATCCGCCCTGATTCGATCACATGAGCACGTTCAACAAAGTAGCGTGAAAAGAGGTATATAAGCAGCAGTAGCCTTATCACATATCCCCGATGCGAAGAACGGCTTTGCAGCTCCGATCAAGGAGCACTGATAAAGTCTAACAGAGCGAACAAAGATGCGGTCTCGACCCGACAGCCTTCGCTCTGAGACTGAGCACTCCGGAAACTCTTTTGAAGCCAAGTTTGAATACTGTTCTCATCCAAACAACGGACGTTCTGTTGTGCAATCAAATTGGACGCGTGAGCACAGGGTACTGTAGACTCATTTCCGAGCGGTGGGTATGTCTTGCAGTTGGAAATCGAGGCCAATGGGCCGTTGGACACGTCCTCAATTTGGTTGGTGTCTACGTCATTTAAGAGGGCTGGCAGAGATGTCCCCTTCAGTTGTGTGCTATGCTGTGGGAGGATACCAGGTTCGGGCCGCTGAAAGAGATACACAGAGCCCAGGGGTACCAAAGCTGAGGTTCGTTGGGGCGATGATATACAGGGACTGGAGGATCCAGCCACAGCAGTAGTCTTCATCATCGCTACAAGGCGTTGTGACTCAAATCCAGCCGTTGCATCGCGTGCGTAAGTATCATCATCTTGGAGCCACAGGGACTGTTTTCGTATCTCATCGCCAATTTCCTCCAGTTGCTGGTGTTCTTCCGTTGGCAGCATCGGCTGTGGAGTCACCACAGCATCAGCATGCTCCTTAGTCGCTCGGTCCCTCCAGTACCTGGAATCAGCCTCTAGTTCCGCAATTTTTGCTCTTGCTTCAGCAAGAAGACACTCGTTTTGGTGGACTTTCTGCTCGAGTAAGGCGATATATTGGCGTCGCCGCTCACGATGGCGTCGCTGATTATTCCGCACCCGGATCAGTGTATGTGCGGGTGTTTTGGCTTGCGTCGGTGTCACTGAGAGAAACTGATTGTTCATCGGATTCATGTGGGCAAACAGACAAATAACCGGAGACGTTGAGCCGGGGAACAGTCACCATGCTTAGTACATGCTAATGAGCTTTGATCCAGACGTTTTGACAGGCGTCGTTTAGCTTTCTAGGGCGGCCGGGCGAGGCTGGCCAAGACCGGTGACATATCGCGCCACTGCCATAACGGGCTTAGCACATTGCTTGCCCATGTGGGTGCCATGGCTTGAAAGTAAGATGCCATGGCGCAGGGGATTTCGTCCTGATGACCTGGTTGGAAATCGCGGCACTCTTATAGTAATCACCATTAAATTATGCAGCATGTGCCTACTGAGCAATTGGGACTTAAAACCAGATCAGCGCAGCGGGCATGCAGGCAGACCTGTCACTACTATCAACCTCACGAGCTAGCATACTTGCACAGAGCTTTCCTCAAATCTGCCAGAGCAGTGCGGTTTGTTATCGATGGCTGGACGTCAAAGAAGAATATCCGTAGTTTGCAGGCTCAGAGTCTGCTGACTCTTTGTTCAATCATTTCAGAGCGAGGGAGGGACAAGGCCCGTTGTGGTTCTCGCTGAGGAGCCGTTGACTCTTGGGCTCATGCCTTGACAGCATAGATCTTGAAGGAGCCTAATGGTATTAAGTCAGTCAAGTACCATGAGCGGCAAGAAATCTCATCCCACATACCAGCCCATTCATTGAAATCAAGCTTAGCGAAGTCTTTTTCGCTGGCTTCACAAGGAGCATCCTGCACAGCCTTCTTCCCACTACAGCCAGTACAGGCCTTTTCTTCACAGGTGCCACAGCATTGACTTAATCCTTCCGCCTCCTTGCGTTTATAAACATTTAGATCGCTGTTGGCGTCAACAATGAGAATTTCTGTCCCGATTAGCTGAACATCAGCAGAATTGCGTCACGAATGGCCACGAAACCCCAAAAGCCGTGCTTGGCCAGGATGATATGATAAGTAGGATCACTCACCCCGAAATCCCGCTGTGCGAAGATATTGCTCATAGTCCTTTACTTGGCTTGCGCCCGCTATACATCCCACATATAGGGCCACATCACGTTTTAATTCTTGCGAAAGTTCCTGCCTGGTCAGGATATCGCTGATTGCCACACGTCCACCAGCTTTGAGCAGACGAAACATTTCGTCGAAGACCAGTTGCTTTTGACCCTCTGGCACTAAGTTCACCACACAATTACTGATAATGCAGTCGGCAATTGCGTCTGGCAGTGCCACTTCAGTGATTCGAGATTCCACGAAGGAGACATTTTTGAATTCGGTCTTTTCTTTGTTGCGTTCTGCTCGCTCAAGCATGTCCTGATATATGCTTAGTGGTGTTTTGGCTAGGACAAGTAAGGAGCAGGAGATGGCATACTTTGTTCATGTCTACTCCGATAGCTTTACCTTGTGGCCCAACCTTTCTGGCCGCAAGAAACACGTCAAATCCTGCGCCGCTACCGAGATCGATAACGGTTTCGCCCTGTTCCACTATCAGTCAATGACATGAGGCTTCAAAGGATGCATGCAGTTGGGCTGAACATTCATCAAGGAGAGGGGAAATGAACCTCTCTTAACTTGGCGAGCGCAAGTGGATTTCCGCAGCTCAGGCCAAGGTTGGCACCCGTCGGGATGCTTGCCAGCTCTTTCTCGCTATATCCAAATGCTGCAGCGACCTTTTGTCCATAATCACTGCTATTGCCTTTGACAGCAGCGCTATACGCTTCCTGGACTTTCTCGTAGATCTGGCTGTCATCCATTGTGTTCACTGGAACAAATGCCCCTAGAATTCGATTGCGTAGGGTTGAATCAATAATCGACTTTCGTTGCAGTACGGTTGGACGAGTGTAAGAAAACAGGGAATAGATAGCGAGAATCTTCAGAGCAGTCAATGTCTTGATATACTTGCTCCTTTCTGAACGATATGTCACTGGTAAAGTTGACGCCTGAGAAGGGCGTTTCGCTAGGGGCCGGTAGGCAAATAGAATGCAATGGATGTGTCAGGAATCCAGCAAAACCATATCTCGGCCAGGATCTTGAGCTGCTGGCGAGTTCCTTTCATTGTATCTCAAACAATGTTGCGGCTTTTCTGAACGGTCTTGTTGCCTGGGATTCTGGATATCCAACACAAAACCAGCACATTATTGGATACATTGTTGATATGTCACTGACAGGGATCTCATGACCTCAGTGCTATACGAGCTATGTTGCCACTTGGATGCAAGGTAAAGGTGACATACCACGGCTCGGCATGCTGTCTTGGGCTGTCCTGAGGAGGATATGTCATCAGCAGCCTGCTTGCGCTGCACTAGGTTGCCTAGATTATTGGTCCAGCCTCGGGCTACTGGATCCAGGCGGTGACACAACATACATGCTTGAACGTCTGAGTCGCAGATCGGTGGATGGACGCTATCTCTAGAATGGAAGATGCTCCCCGCACGATCTGGAGTTGTGGTATGATTTGTACTTTTCGCAGTCCTCGCTCGATGTCTCCTTTGTCTCAATTGCCTATGGGATCTATCGGATTGCGTGGGACCGACAGTGCCGCATGGCTTGCAAATCGAAGCACGATGCCACACCGATGCCGGAAGAGTTGGTTATCCAGAGTGTCCAGCCAACAATCAACATAAGTGGCTGCCATTTTAACAATAGCAGTCTTCTTATTAATTAAAGCAGTAATCTTGGGTTTGTGGCCTCAATTGCTACATATGACTCCCCAGGCATGCCTTTACTTTTTTGCCTTCAACCATGGTTCAGGTTCGTACGCATCCATGAGGCTCGTATACTCTTCACCTGCTCGAGCCCAGCCACTAATACCCTCCAGTAAGATTGCACTTGTGATTCCAGAGAGCTTCTGATCCTCAATCAGGTCTTGAAACCATCCGGCAGCCCGAGTTCCCCGCCCCCGAGATGACCCTGGACAGGAGGAAGTTGAGTAACAGACTATAGTCACAAGAAGGATGGACTTCAAGAACATACCGCAATACCAGACTACAGTACGTATGCCAGCATTTTGACACAAGGTCAAAAGGGTTGGGAGGCTGTGATAGAGACTCTGAGCGGGAAGGTTGATTGAACCTTTGATTGTCCCACCCTTTTTGCCTCAGCTGTCAATCCACGGCGCACAAGCAAAGGTGTTGGCGGTCTTTACCTCGTGGTCCGTTCTGCGCAAGTCAACCAGAAGAAAGTCGAGGCCGGGGGTCTTTCCATCTTGAAGCCATTGCAATAACTCTTGCCGAGTGACCGCTACGGGGGATTGGTTCCGGGGTTTAGGATAAGCGTCGTGCCATACCGGCTCTTGGTCCATTGCTCAGTGTGGTGCAGCTATCGCAATGAACTGTTACGATTCAGAAGCAAGAAGATCCAAATAGAGCGAGGAGAATAGAACGGCTCTCTCAAGTTAGAAGGATCGAAGCAAATGCAGAAAACACCTTGTCTGATCGATTAGCATGTTGAATATTCTAGATAGAGTGCGGTGTGAGAATGCCACACTTAGTCACTCGCCTCATTCTATTCGCTGAAAAATCCATACTCCCAGCAAAAAGAATCTCTTGGCTTAGTCACTCGCAGCGTCTGATTGGCCACCACTCTAATCAACATCCACTGCTCCAAAGTCCTAAGGAAGCCACATAAAAGAGTGCGAAGGAAACCTTCCCTTTGTTCACTGATGCTGCCACCAATCTTCAATTAGCTCCAGTCCATCAGTTGCGATTTTCCCCTGTATCAACTGCTATCGCCAGCATCAAAATGGCAAGCTCGCACGACGATTCAGATCACGGGCTTGAGCACAAGCATATCATACAGCATCCCACAAGCCCAAGCCCGTGGTCCAATATCGACGCAGAGAAACAAGAAAAAAGTCAAGAACCCATCGAACACAAGAAATCCGTCTATGCAGGCCTGGGGTGGCTAGACCGACTTCTCGTCCTGTGGATCCTGTTGGCCATCGTCGTGGGCATTCTGCTTGGAAATTTCGTCGACGACGTTGGGCCAGCTCTTCAGAAGGGCAAATTTGTCGATGTTTCGGTCCCTATAGGTAAGAAAGCCGTCCTAAAAACCCCATTAATATGAGTCTTGCCTTTCTTAGCTAACTATTTTCCTCTGCACCACAGCGGTCGGTCTCCTGGTGATGATGTACCCCATCCTCTGCAAGGTCAAGTATGAGACCCTACATCGAATCTTTGCCCACCGCCAGATTTGGATCCAATTGGGATTCAGTATCGTGGTTAACTGGATCATTGCACCTTTTCTCATGGTATGTTACAACAAAAAGGATTTTGGTTTCCCCGCCTTCAACTCAATAACATACATCGCTGACGACCAAAAAAACAGCTCGGCCTGGCCTGGGCCTTCCTGCCAGATAAACCTGAGCTTCGGAACGGGCTTATATTCGTGGGGCTGGCACGCTGCATTGCCATGGTAAGCGACACTCTCTCAGTCCTGCAATATTGAGGTTCTAGTAGCTGATCAAAAAATTTACGTCGGCTTAAAGGTTTTGATCTGGACAGGTCTTGCCGGTGGAGACGAGGAGTACTGCGCCATCCTTGTGGCCGTCAATTCAGTCCTCCAGATGGTCCTCTACGCACCCTTGGCCATTCTCTTCGTCAATGTTATGAGTCACGGTGGCAGTGCTAATGTGGCGTACTCCACCGTGGCCCGGAGCGTCGGGGTTTTCCTCGGTATCCCGCTTGGAGCTGCCGTCGTGACGCGCCTGATCCTAAGGAAGATCAACGCAGCCTGGTACGAGCAGAAATTCCTCAAGTGGCTCGCTCCGTGGTCACTTATCGGCCTTCTTTACACCATTCTCGTCCTGTTCGCCTCGCAGGGCAAGCAAGTCGTCCATCAAATCGTCTCAGTCGTCCGAGTTGCCGCCCCTCTCATCGTATACTTCATCGTCATCTTCTTTCTCACGCTCTTGGTCACAAAACGCCTGGGATTTGGATACAAACTAGCAGCCACCCAGAGCTTCACCGCGGCCAGCAATAATTTCGAGCTCGCCATCGCCGTCGCGGTCGCCACTTTTGGAGCCAACAGCGACGAGGCGTTGGCCACGACTGTCGGCCCACTGATCGAGGTGCCGGTTTTGATTTCACTGGTCTATCTCGTAAGGTGGATCGCTGGTCGTTGGGGCTGGGATGACTGACAGATGTTATGTATTGTTGCTGTTCTGGAAGCTTCGGATTAGACTTTCCACACTATTGAGACATCGATTAGAACAGTTGCTACGCTCCAGGAACGCTCTGAAGCTACCGGACAGTTTAGACACGGAGTCTATAGAGGCATTGTTAATAGATTCAATTTAATATGTGCCAGCCGATCTTCCAGCAACATTCCACATTGTCGTTGAGCTTAAATATCAAAATGTTCCCGAACAGCAGTTTATCAAGTCTAAACTTCACAAAACTCATCTGGGCAAGTCAGCTCTAAATGAAGAGCGTTCCGTAGATTGAAAAGGCCCAAGAGGGGCGCTCTGGGTCGGCCTTGTCACCAATGAAGAAAGATTTGATAGGGCAATGCAGGGCCGTTCGCAAGGCTGTGACATTCAGGAGAACTAGCCGGGTGGCTACGAAACTCTAAAGAACGGCCCCCGTTCCCGCTCTGGACCGACTAAGATAGCTACTGCTCGATGGCATTTCAAGACAAATGCTACAGGGGGACGGCTAGATCGGCGCCCTCGCTCTTTCAACTCCCGATGTTATTTTTCGTGATGTCGTCTGCTAACTAGAGCCTCGAAACCCGCCATGAAGGGATCTTTAACATTAAATGATTAATGTTGCGTACAAATCATAGTTTCGACCTAAAGAGGGAAGAGGGAAGGCTCGACGAGTCAGTTAGGTTTCATAAGTGAACGGACGAACAAACGGAAATGAGGAACTATATCTATATGGTTGTGGTTGCCACGCAGTGGTGGAAGCGGGCTTTTGTTCTGGGAAAATTTGATGAATCTTGATCAGGGAAGAGAAAGACAAGAACCGTCGCCACAGACGCAGAGGAAGGCCACATATCACCGGAGGATTTCTTCAAATCTAAGTACCAAAGAAAAGGGTGTGTTTCGGCAAGAGGTGTATTTTATTTTCCCCAGACGTTATGGTGAGGCCTTTGTGTTTCAATTGCATGACCATGCACGAGTGTTTCGCTCACACACACACTTAAGAGAGCGAGCTACCGCAACCAAACAATCCCCGTGCCCTTCGCTAGGCCCCTTAAGAGTGGTTTGACTTACTGCTGAATATACTTGTCGCCGATACCGCGCTGAACGGCAGGACGAGCAGCGATACGATCGATCCACTTGAGCAGGTGAGGGAACGGCTTGACGTCCTCGGCAGTGAAACCGGAGCGTTCCCAGCCCTTGACCCAACACCAAGCTTTGATGTCTGCAATGCTGTATTTGCCCTTGCCCTTGCCAGCTAGGTAGTCGCGGGGTTCGCCGCCAGTGTAGATGCCGGACAGTCGGATCTCGAGCACGCCATACACGCGCAGGGTCTCGTTCTTGTATCGGTTGATTGCATCTGAGGGCGGAACAAGAGGGATGGATGTCAGTTATGGGGTCTTATACTAAGCGTCCGAAAACATCAACAAAGGTGGTGGAATGGGTTCCTTACAAGGTATTTTTTCTGGCGCAGCCCTGCTGAAATGGTTCACCTGGCCCTGGTAGGGGGCTCCACCACCATGCCAGAAGAACAACCACTGCAAGGCCTCGTTCCTCTCGAGTTCGTCCGTGAAGCCGAACTTGTCCTCCTTGTCATAAAACTTCAGCAGGTACAGCAGCTGGGCCGAGGTCTCGATAACCGGAAAAGGTGGGTTCTTGCTGTTGTCGACGAGAGTGGGGATGCGCCCGTTGGCGTTCAGGCGCAGGAACCACTCTTTCTTCTGCTCGTTGGTCATGATGTTGATCAGCGTAGTGCCCCATTCCAGGCCATAGGTGTCTGCGAGCTCCTCCAGGAGGATCTGTGTTGCTTGTCCATTTGGCGTGTTCTGCGTGATCAGGTGTAGCCCTTTGGCCTCTTTGATTTCCTTCGGGGTCTCGTCGATGTAGAGGTAGTTTGCCATCTTGTGTAGAGATGGAGGCGAGTGAAAATATATGTCTAGATATGTGGTCTGGATACCTTGATAGGTGGTGGTTCTCTTCACCCAAATAAGTGGCACTGTGAGAATCTCGTGGACGCACCAGAGACAGCAGTAAAATTCCAAGGATATTTCGACTCGAAATATAGGGCCAGCTACGGAGGGTGAAGAAAGAGGGAGAAGTCCGATGTTGATGGCGCCATAGACTGCATCATTGTCTCGGCTTTGAATTAGTAATGTTCCCCCAGCGAAGTACGGTTTGTAATGGGCGGAGGAAAATAGTTGTGATGGCACCCCGCATTCTCGTGATGACGGAATACTTGACGTGAGCGCGTTGAGGGGCACGGAGGAACACGTGATTGAGCCGCATGATTTATCTTCATTTGATCGAACCCCTCATTCACCACTCTGACCCTGTTGAGTTACCGAGTAACTACTCCGTACGGAGTACCAATATCAGTTAACCACCTGGCCAGTCTAGTGGCATCGCGTATTGAGATGATGTAGACATGCGGATGCAACCAGAAACCACAGACTCATTCGGTTTGTTATTTCGAGGCTGGCAATTTGGGCGCCGCGTTGCCTACGCCATTCATCAGCTCCATTGCTACATATACCAGTTTATGGTGCCCTTGTGAGCATGTCCTGCCTTGACACCTTGCTTCCTGTCCCTTCCCATGTCTTCCATAGTTCCTGATCAGATCGTAAGGCCGTAAATTCGTGAACAGATTGACCAAGCGATGTCGATGGTCACCAAACCGAAACCAAGGAACAGCGATTGTCACTTCCAGCCCCAGCCTTCCTTCAAATCAGAGGCCGTTTTGGTTGTTGGCCAGCCATATTCCTTTTCCAGCTGCGCCAGAATACCCAGGAGCACTTGTTGTTCCTTTAAATCTGAAAAGTACTCCCCGCAAACTGCGATTGCCATGAATGCCTGAACCAGTGCTGGTTGAGAAGATGCTGATTTAGCGGTGCCACATAAGCGCACAACAATGTCATGCACTTCCTCAGTAAGCCGTCGCTGGGCTGCCGAAACCCCTTGCCCGATTCTGGGGATGTTAGGATTATAAACTGTCAGAAGTATTCGTGCAAGGTCCAGATGCAGTAATCCAGTAATGTGGATTTCTGCCATAAACCATATATGTGGAAGGCATTCTCCTTTCTTCGTATCAGCATCTTGATAGTGGATAGGTGCAAAGGACAATGGTTTGGCGTTATCCCATTGGGCTTCGTAGTTTTGCAGTTCAGTCCACCGCTCAACACTCGCTCTCCCAGCCATGACTTCCCCCCCGAAACAATACTGTAACACATTTGCACAGTGATAGAGGTGACGATCAGACCACACAAAATCATCCGCCGCCTCAAACCCCTGCAGTATCGACCACCTCTCGAGAGGTAGTCTGACAGCTCTCTGTTTCATAAAGGCAATGGTCGTCTCTTGGCGCAAGGCCACTCTGAAGGCTGCATGCTGGAAACTCTTGAGATAGGCAGCTGCATTCTCTCGAACATTACCAGTTGAACCTGGTCGGAGAAATTTTGGAGAACCTCCATCACCTAAAATCTGGAAGTATGGATTGGCTTGGGCTTTGACAAATATTTGAAAGGTATGCAGGAAAGTTTCACTGTCTTCTCCTGTAAACGAGGTGTCAATCTCTTCATAGTATCTCAAGATTACTGCTGCAGCCAACAGATTCTCATCTCTAACATGCTCTGGATCACTTGACAGTTTAATCAGATATGCAATACACGCATTGTGATATTTCAGAGCTGTGTCAGGAGTCAATTTTGGGAGTGGCACGTTCTGATAATGGATGACGCCGCAGGATGCTTTGTATTGTGGGAGGGACGCCAAATGTCTGGAAGCCGCCGTGAAGATTGCATTAAGCAGCGGCGGGCACCTTCTTGCTCGCTGGGGAACAGCAAGAGCGAAATGACGACCAGGATCCCCAACATCAAACTGTTTCGACTTAGCCTTGAAGCCTTGCTACAGGCAATGTACGTACCCAAGGTGCCAGATGTTCAATATAGTATCGCATCAAGCATGCGCATTGAGTAGTGGTAAATTGATTGGGCCAATAGAATTGCTCCTTCCAGATAGCAGGGGAGAGAAGAGATTCATCCTCCGGGATTTTTGCAGCTGCAGAGTCGGCGAGACGACGATACTCGGCCTCTACAATCTTAGGTATGTACGGTTGTTCGGGCATAGGTATAAACCCTTCAGGACTGATAGGACCAAAGGCTTTGGGATCCTCATAGACACGGTACTGGGAGCGAATAGGATCGTAGGCACCATGCGACCATGCTTCTGGATTTGGTCGGAATGGATGAATAGAGGAATCGGTGGTTCTCCTTCTTTTTATAGGGGCATGGACCAGGACTTTCTCGCTGTTTGTAAAATGTAAAGAGATAGGAAATTCAGAGGAGGAGACGGTACGGATTGTGTTGGATTTATCCTCATCAAACTGATCATGTCGCTTGATAGGAGACGGGGGTTCGTCTTCCTTCTGGGGTGGAAGAGGCGGTCTGACGGTATTGACCACGATGTCGTCTGGAGAATAGTAGTTCTCCAGTTCGGGATTTTCATCGACAAATTGGAACTTTGCTGTTTAGTGGACACAGTTAGTATAAATTTGTGATAGGCTCTTGATTCTGCAAGAGTGAACTCAAGTGGCATGAATGGAGACACGACTTGAAACGGCTGGCTGCCAGCGTGGACTCGTGGACTCGTGGACTCAATGCGTGTGACAAAAGAAATGTGGAGAGGGGTTGGGAGCTGATGGTATGGCGAGAGCAAGTATAAGAGACGGCGTCTTGACGGACATCGACAGCTTCCTTTCCGCACGACGGATATTGAGAGAAATCGGGCTCGGGTTACACAAACTTACCATTTTTGTTCTGCTCGAGCCATGTCTGATCTTTGGAGAAAGTCGCATCATATCGGGCGCTGGAGCCGTGGCGAAACTTGAGCTTGCCCTTTCCCCTCCGACACTTCTGGCCGAGTCTCTCACATTGCTTACACTTGGGGCGGCTGTCGTCGCCTGGGACGGAGTCAGTGGAGGCAATCCATTGTGCATCTGTCACCTCGAGAGCAGGCTTCTTGAATGGTCGGGGTTGGAAAGGCTTGTGATACATGTGCATTCGTATCGCCGGAAGACCATGCGAAAGGCAGAGAAAAAGCTGAGAAAGTGGGAGCGTTGCAGGCTTAGCAGCAGAATGGAAATGGTGTCTTGCTTACATTTGAGATGGCGTTCTAGCAAGCAGTTCACATCAACAAGGAAATCCGATTGATGGAAGTGGTCATCACGACATACCTCGACATTCCTGGCATGGGTCTTCGATCTTATTGGCCGTGCCAGGCATAGAGAAAGTCATTCAGCGCGGGTAGGACGACAGACACTGGCAGAAGGGCAGGATGTGGTGGGAGACAGAGAGCCATGTCAAGTGAAGTTGAAATTGCAGAAGGAGCAGTTTCCCATTTCTACAAACCGGGGTAAGTTTTTTTGAAACTGTTCAATGTGATGTGTCTAGCTGCAAAGGAGTCTGGATGGCGAATTGAAATGGAAAGGACTTGGGCTACGAAGAATGAATCGAACCCCGCGAAGAAAGCAACCAGGTTCAGCATCGAGTCGAGTCTTGATGCCCAAAGGAGGAGAGGAGGCTGCACTAACAAGTGACTCTGCCGTCAGCGTTGGCTGGGAGAGTTGAATCACACACGTTTAGTTAAGAGGTACAGGGGTCAGTCGAGGGGCCTCGGGGGGGATGTGCTGCTACAGGATATCGCCAAGGGCTCCGTCCGGGGGGGGGGGTTTCACGAGGATTGTCTTAGCCAGGAGGCACCTGGAAGGCTGGAGATGGCTGAGCCTAAGAAGACACCCCCGCCGAACCCCCTCGACACCGGGACTTGCCTGAAATGCCTTCGCTCCCGTCTCCGCCGGTTCTTTCGTCGATTCTTCGCGAGCCTACGTAGTAGTTCAAAGGATCGATGCCTCATCATTCACTTGGTGCCCGGAGGCCTCGTTCTTCACTTTCTCAAATCTCCAGGTAATGTTCAACCACTTCCGCAAGTGATATTCCAAATAATGCTAAGCGCATGTGTGAAGGCTCTGACACAAGGATTTGATTTCTCCGTGGTATTTGTGGTCACGGAAGTTGTAGTCAGCATACGCAAAAGTGCATCCAGATCTCGGTCAAAGCTTCAGGAATCAGGACTGATGTTCAGTTGATGAGCCGCAGACCTCACAGGGCCACAGCCTCCAACGCTGTAGGGTGTATGAAGATCAAATCGGACAAGTGTCCGGCCAAGGTCTAGTTCCATGAGGAGATCTTTGATCAATTATTTCTCTTGATACACCAATATGGCATACGGCCCGCTCTGAAAAGCGTTCCGGGGGTGTATGCTCAAAGGCCAAATGCCAGATGAGATTCCACGTGAGGAGGAAAAGGTAGATGGACTGCAAGAATCAAATCGCATGACTGCCATGGGTACGTGAAGACAGACGCTGCAGTTTTTTAACATTACTTTTTCGTGGAGGCATGCCCGCCATATGGAATTGTGAGTTGAGGCCATCGTGGTCTGTTGCCTCTATTCCTGTAATAGCTCGTCTATGCTATCTTCAAGACTGCGCCCTTGCCCTGTGCATCTCAGTATGCCTATGCATCATTAAATAATACCCATGACTGGTCTCAAAGTCGGCCAATTAAAACCCTCCATCCCATCCGCAGTCCTGCATCAAAATCCGGGATACTCCTGTCACTCGCCGTCGTTAAAGCCAAATCATTCGTAATGCACATCATGAATCAGAAACACATCGCTCTTGTTGTCTGTTCAGCTTCTTTTTGTTCATCGTACAGATACCTCTGCTTTGCCGTTGCTTTGAGGTCTCGGCATATCCCCAAGCTCGCTTCCTGTACCACTTTGCCCTCGTTTCCTTCCTGGCAAGATGTGGAAGTGATGCTTGCCGTCTTCTTTTGTGGTGGTTTCGCCAGAGGAATCGCCGAATCGAGATAGAAAGCTCTTCTTCTTGGGTTGTTGTTTGGCTTCCTCGTTCAATTTAACATCTTCAAATCCTTCCTCGGCAGTGGCTGGTCTCTCAAAGGTCGTGCTGTTCAAAGTCGAGCGGGTGGGATATCTGCTGGCTGGTCGAGAGTCAAGAGATGTACGAGAAGTAAAACTGTCCGCTTGTAGTATGGGGGAACGGCCGGAAATATCCTGTTGGTTGTAGTCAGGCGTCATGCATGTCGCAACGACTTCCAGCTACTCACAAATGATCTTCTGTACGATTCGAAGGATTCTCGAGAGATAGAAAACGGCTCGTTTTCATTAAAGCACTGTCGGTGGTTGTTGGATGCAGAACTGGGGGATTTGAGCCAGGTAGGCCTGCTTTCGGTGGGAGATGGCTGCGCCGTATGTTAGAGTATCGCTCATGAACGAGTAGACGTTCTATTACCGGAAGATATTCGCCGCTATCGTTGACCGCTGGGATAAGTTAGCCTCGGTATGGGTGGGTGCGGGCAGTTCGGCGCATACAGCTCAACTTGAATTCATTTGGCTCGATCCGCTTTTCTTTGAGCCCCAGTGCCAGTGAAGGCTTGTCTCGGTATGGACTCGCGACATTTGCATCGTTGGGCGTCGGGCGAGCGTTCTCGTCGACGGCGGGGTCAGTGTTGATGGTGGGTCGTTTGGACGAGAAGGGCAATCGGAAAGGCGGCATGGTGGGCAATTATTACAGGAGAGTGATGTCTAGATCTAGAGCCAAAAACTGATGCAATTAAAGAAGTATGGACAGGAAAAGTGGTGCTGAGGCGACAATTGTCAAAAAGTGCTGGGAGTAAGTAGATGGAGGGACAAGATACTACCACTGGGAAGAGGATGAGAAGACGGAAGTTGAAGATGGACTGGGCGTTCCATGTCTATGTAACTTTGGCTAGTCCGGACGGAAGCAGTACAAAGTCTACAGAGGACTCGTAGTTAGTGGACGCCCTGAGAACCTCAAGGCGGGAAAGGTAAAGAGGAGCCGCCATCGCATCATTTACCGGGGAGCCGCTGGAGTGGACATTTAGCCATGGCGTAGCTAAGAAGTCCCAAGGAATCCGTACACTTACAGGTATGACGGTGCGTTGACCACGCCAACTGGAAGCCTCAATGCAGCCCGACGCTTACCTACAGCGCATGCCTAAGAAGATATCAGATATGCTTAGATGCCTGGGTACCTGGGCACCTGGGGCCAAGGGTACTCCTAACGACACACCTGCTCTGTCTTTTGGCTCAGACTTTCTGCTGGACATTCAGCCGGGACGCCGGAGAGACCGATCAACTAAGGCTGGGGTCCACCCTGGGCTGCTTGTAGATGGTCTGTCAGGTCTTTATTGGAGATCGGAGATCTTCTGCCGCTCACCCTCCCCATCCCCCAACCATGGCACCTTGTCTCTTGCCTATCAGTGCTGACTGGCGCGCTTTGTCAAATCCCGTCATCACCCAGATAGTTGGCAGCTGATTTTGCCTGGCTGTTGAAGCGTTGAGTGTCCTCAGAGCCTGCGTTGCAAACCACCAGATCGAGTGTGAGCTGCCTGTCAATCTTTTACAGGTACGCTGGCAACCTTGAGTATGAGGCATTTGATTCTCGTAACGACAACGTTGACGCCAGGTGATCGGACCTAGGTCCTAACGGCTAGCACTCCATGCCGTTTCCTGCTTTCCGCCATACCCGATCCCACCACAGCTTTATCGTGTCCGATTATGTGCTCTGTCTTCTACAAACACTTGGACCAGAGCCACCCAGGTTCTATGTGAATGGGCAACGATGACGTAATTTGAAATGGTAAGCTGGCGACCACAGCCTTGTCTACGCAGAAGTGCTTGGCCCGTGGAGCAAGCATTACCTTACTGAGTATCTCAGGTACATATCATATATTCTTCTCACGACTCAGTAGATATTACATACACCAATATCATCATAGACGGCTCTGATCTATTATGTCTCATGGATCCATCAGTGTGGATGTGACCAATGGCAAACAGTGCCGAGGTCATCCAGCCTAACCCGCCTCACACATAAGTACATCATACAAGTCCTGGTCCACCCGCAAGTATCCCGATGTCTGATTGAGATGCCAGGGAATTCATCTCCAGAGTGAAATGAAGACAGTAGGCGACGTCAATGTGAAAGTGGTAACTGCGAACGTGAGCAAGTCTGGGTCGCTCTTGCCCTCACTTCCATCCTTCACCAGGCTCAATCTCAGTCACAACTTCCTTTCCTCCTTATCCTGCTCTCTTCCCCCAGCAGGATCCTCTCGTCATGGACCAACACAGAGTTTTCCATCTTCATATTTACAATCCTCCATCAGACCCATCATTAGCAGTTCACCAACCAGTGCCTAGAACTGTATCAACCTCTCAACACGAGACTGGAGGCTCTCGTCCACTTCCTGTCTGCATACCTGTCATGTGTGCTTCATAGTGTTCTTGGCAAGATGGACCCGGGGGCATTCTCTGGAACGTTTTTCTTAGAATGGCCAGCATGGGCTAGGTTGAGTCTTGTGCGTTGATAACACCTTGCGAAGTCACCGACTGATCATGTCATAGATTTTGGGTGGCGGTCTCGTTCGTCCTCTCACCATGTCTCCCTCCTTTCGGACTCTCTTGACCCTTCTAGATGATTGTCCTCATAGTCGCTTACTGCGTTAAGTTCAAATTGTGGATTCAAGACAGGAAACACAACAAGAAGATGGCTGTTGAGCAAGCAGAGCGTGGGCAAGCGACCCTCGTCAGCCGAATTAGCAGTGAAATACCATTTGGCATTCGTGCCTTGATCGAAGAGGCCGAAGTTGAAGGCATATGGAGATCACGCACGCTCACACCTCTCGATCAGAATAATGGCCCAGATCGTCCCTCCGACTCAGCCGATTGTCTTGCTTCAGAATCTCACACGAGGAGAAATTCTTCAGCTTCGTCCATATCAATCTATGACGCAGCCGATATAACCAATGCTTCACCATACGGTAGGAGAGCATCCCCAACTGCGACTTGTTTCACTGATAGATCTCCAAAGCTCCCTTGCCGTCCCCGAAGCTGCAAATCCGTCTCCTGCCTCCCGCTCCAAGAACACGAAGATATGTTATAGGCGGTCGGCAACGCGGTGCCTCTTCATATCCTCGCCATACCGCGTCGGATCAAGCAGACCATTTGGAGAGAATGAAGGTTGTGCGTAGCATACATGCCGCAGAGAGCGGCCAGCTTATTCCTCGTTGGTCGTCGATGTACTGATGATGGATTTTTATTGGCGGATCAAGTTCATTGCTATCATAGAGGAGTACTTGGCCGCGGTTTAATGGGTATCAATTTCATGTCGATCGGCCCTCCTGGAAGCACATCTGTGTGTGCTGAAAGATTATGACTAGATCAGCCGAACAACATGATTCTGTTTGCTACCAATGAGTGAATGTAGGCAAGGGGCAAATTCTGCTGGGGGCTGTTTGGTCTTCTTGAAATATCTCCACTCCAGCAAACCCAGACCGTCTTGGCAGTCTGGAGCCTGCCCATCTCAACCTCTGCCCCATTCCTTGCGTAGCTTCTCATACCGAGCCATCTCCTGAGAGCTGACACTGGGGTGGACTTCGTCTCGGGCCACTTCAAAGTCTGCCGTAGTTACGCGAGGGCTGTTCTGCGACTGAGAAGTTCCACAGCGACTGATGGCTGCATATCCAGCTCTCCGCAGCAATTCCTCCAGGTCTGCTCCACTGAAACCCTCACAGTCTCGGGCAATCCTGGCCACTGACTCGTCGAACTCAAAGTTATTTAATTTTTTGGTGAGCGTGCGTAAGATGTCAACTCGTCCTTCCGTATCGGGCAGGCCAACGTAGAGCAGCGTGTCGAGTCGGCCAGGTCGACGCATGGCCGGGTCGATGATGTCCGGCCGGTTCGTAGCGGCAATCACATAGATGCCCTCACGACTGTTCCCCACGCCATCCAGCTCCGTGAGCAACGTATTCACTACGCGCGCACTCGCCTCAGACACCATGCCATCTCGCCGGGGCACGAGGGCATCCAGCTCGTCGAAGAAAATCAAGACCGGCACACTGTGCCGTGCGCGGTTGAAGACCTGGCGCACTGCGCGCTCGGATTCACCCACATATTTGTTCAGCAGCTCGGGTCCCTTAACCGAGATGAAGTTCGCGTGGCTCGAGTTCGCACACGCCTTGGCCAGTAGCGTCTTGCCGCACCCGGGCGGGCCCCACAGCAGCGCCCCCGATGAAGGCGTCATGCCGATGTTCGAGTACAGCGCCGGGTTGAGGATCGGAGAGATGATCGTCGCCGTCAGTGCGTTGATGTGGCTGTCCAGTGCCCCGATGGATGCGAATGTCGTGGTCGGGATGGTCGCGAATCCCTCGCGCAGCGAAGACGGTTGGATTTGTGGTAGGGCCGTCAGGAAGTCGTCTGCGGTGATGGAGAATAGAGATGTCTCGGTCGGGTCGAAGGAGGTCGATTTCGCGTATTTGATCAGTCGGCGGAGGGACGTGACGACGGGTGAGACCGAGGTCGTTGTTCCCGCTGGATCCGCCAGTGCAGTAGGACATATCTCGTCTACTTCCATCGCCGAGGACTCGGAGTTTGCCTTCAGCATGTCGACGTAGCGTTTAATCGCAGCGGTGCTGGCCGTGGAGACTAGATCGCTCAGGTCAGCTCCCACAAATCCAGGCGTGCGCCTGGCTAGTAGTGCCAGGTCGACGTCTGCTGCGACGTTGGAGTCTCGCGTCAGCGCGCGCAGGATCTGCTGCCGCACGATTTCATTGGGCACGGTCATGTTGATCTCTTTATCGAAGCGTCCGCCCCTTCTCAGCGCCGGGTCCAGGCTGTCGGGTCGGTTTGTGGCCGCCAGGACCACGACAGGTTTGCCGTCCGTCTTCTCCAGCGCGAGATCATCCATGCAGATGAGAAGTTGAGCAACGATTCGCTTCTCCATCTCTCGCTGCGCGGATTCTCGTTTTGGCGTGATGGCGTCTATCTCGTCGATGAAGATCAAGCATGGGGCGGCTTTCTTGGCTTCGTCGAAATGGTCCCTCAGCGCTTTCTCCGACTCTCCCGACATGCCGGAGACGATGCTCGGTGCAGAAATGGATATGAAGTTGACGCCGAGTTCGGCCGCAAACGCATTGGCGACCATGGTCTTGCCGCATCCTGGCGGGCCGTGGATGAGTACGCCTCTGGGCGGCTGGACTTTGGACGAGGTATAGATCTCAGGTCTGGTCATGGGGATAACGAGTAGATCTTCGAATTGCTGGATCACATTGTCGATGCCTCCCATGTCGGATAGAGACACGTGGCTGGGAGGCGATTTGTCAATGCTTGAGCTCGAAGATGTAGTCGCCTTGCGCTTCTTCGGAAGCGGCTCGCCGTTAGTGAGCCGTTTCTTAGACGAAGGTTCCGGGTCGGCCATGGGGGCCTTCTCCTGGGACTCGTCGTCGTGGTCGGGTTTTCCAGTCGAGGAGCCCTTTGGGGTCGACGTCCCAGATTTGGCCCACCTGCCCACGATGCTTTTGTTGAGCGCAGACGAAGCGTGCTTCGGTGTGGAATGCTGTTCTGTAAGAATGTCGTCAGAGTCAGACGGTTCGGCGTCGTGTTGGATGGTCTCGAGAACACGCTCAATACTGTCCTCTAATACTTTCTTGGGTTTCCGATTGAGCGACGAATTGGAAAGCTTGATTTGATCATATATTGCACTGAATGTGAGAGTTAGCGATGATTCGCCCTCGCCGTACTGGCTCCGCTCGTCGATGATTTTTCGGACAACCTGGTAGACCTGGGCCTTTGTGTGAGCATCGGACTATTATCGAATGAAGGACTCGATATACCTCTTTGTCAATGCCTTGACTGAGTGTCTGCCGACGGCGTCCACTCCGGCTCGAAGCCATTTATAGACGCTCGGTTGTTGTGGCTTAATTGACTGTTGTCAACTTTATCGTTCTGACTATCAAGGTCCAATTTGTGGCCTGAGACTTTTTTCGTTTTCTGATCGGAATTATTCCCGAGTTCGATCAGAGCTAGTGACACTAGTAGCTGTACTAGCGGCACTAGCGGCTCATTAAAGCGTCTAGCAGAATACTAAGAAGGTATAGTGGATGACGAATGTGGGCAGCCACATGCTCCGAAGTATCAGGGATGCCAAGCTCCTGCCATTCTGACAGGAATCCGAAAAGGAAAGCTGGGGAAACTTCGTTTAGCGCAGCCTGGGTCTCCAGAGACTGAACATCTGATAGTTCATCTCGACTCCTTGAAATTTCTCCATCTGCACCAACTGACACTTCCCGATCTTTGTTCAGTCATCACACTCATCATCGAACTCTTCCGGGCTTCTCATCCATGCGAAGCCACACCACTTGGCCAAGTCTCCGGTGTCGCTTCTGCCATCCACTCTCCACGTCAGTCAGCCTCTGCTGACCCTTTTCTCCCCACTCATTCATGCCGACTCGATGATTCGCATTGCCAAACGTAGGCGCATCTGCCTGGATGCCCGTCCTGAACCCGTTCCTACGCGCGCTCTTCCAGAGTAGTGTGCTAGGACATGCTTTACCCGCCCAGAATTATGTCCTCCTGGTGCCCACCACCGAATCCCTCCTGTACGGACAAGACCGCGAGACTGGCAAACGCTACGCCGACCAGTGTGAAGATGAGGACTTCTTGGGGAGCCATATCCTCCGTATCATTCCCAATTCCATCGCGGTAAAAGACGGGAGTGTTCGGGAGAGCAGAGGGAAGGCAAAGACTTACTCGACCGTCAATAGCAGGACCGTGATCCTAAAAGAGAATGTCATCTACAGTAACAAAGGATTTAAGCAGCTCACTCAGGCTTCGCTGCTTACCGACCTGCTGTACTACTCCCCCGGTCCGGAAACTCAGCAATGGCTTGTCTACTATATTACCAAACCGTTGACTGGCATGTTCGAAGCCTTGCCTATCAAACCGGCCCTCATAGGGGAAAGCCAGAACTCGTCGACAACAATGACCCGTACTGCCTCGATAGCCAGTTCTTCAGAGCCTCCAACTCCGAAGAAGAAAGATATCAAGTCGTTTAATGAGCTCTTGAATAGCTTTCCGATGATCGCCCGGCAAATGCAGCCCGGCCTAGAGAGGCTCTTCAACGAATTTGGGAAGGAGTTGGGTAGACCATTACCGCCGCCCCCTTCGCGAAGTCCGACTCTAGGATCGTTGGACGGAACAACTCAAGCCTCAGAAACCGCCTCCATCAAGTCAAACGGGTCAGTAAAATTGCCGTTCAATTCAGCGGCGTATTTCGAAGATGAAGAGGACCTCATGCGAAGAGCGCTCGAAACCGCAGTGACTGCAGCTATTGATCTATTCCAAGGCGTGGACAAGCAACAACTATCTTACTTGGGGGCAACGACCGATTTGACAGGGCCTGACGTTGAGAAATTGATCGAACGTTATGTTGCTGAAACAGTCCATGACTCGCTACTATTTCCTCGTCTCTGTTCATTCCACAGAACACCGGACCAAGAGCTTGATAAAAGAATCCGCCAAATGGACTGCCTAGATGTATCTCAGGTTGGAATTGCCATTGAAGATGGAAGAAAGGGCAAGAAGGACTTAATTTCCAGAATCAATCGAGGGGTGACAGTTTTTCGAAAAATGGGAGTAGCTGGAAGTCCACAAGAAATGTTGGATGTCTTGCTCGAAACTCAAAAGGTCGTTTCAGAACCACAAGACGTTGGCGATGAGGAAAAGCGGGCAGTCGCAGCATTGACTATCAATGCCGACATCCTTGTATCTCTCTTGCTCTTGGTTGTCATTCGGTCCTCAGTAAGACACCTTCAGGCCAGGTTATCCTACATGCAGAGGTTCATCTACATCGACGATGTCGAAAGCGGCGAGATCGGCTATTCACTGAGCACTCTTGAAGCAGTTCTGACATACCTGGCACGCGATGCTGGAGGTTTACGCAGAGCATCCAAGCAGAACAATCTTCTCTGGAAAGCCGTCAAAGCAGGATCGGTGGATGAAATCAAAGCTATTTTCGAAGAATCTGCAATCATCGCTGATGAGCTTGTTGAAGAGCCTTGTGAAGTTCCTCTTTCTCGGATCGCCACCTCGTCAACACATACATCTGAACATGCAGACAGACCCTCTCTATCACGCAACCCGTCCCATGAAGGTGGGCTCTCTCACGTCTTTCCCTTCCAAACGGCTCAGAAGAAGACATCCATTCCAAAGCAGAAAAAGAGAGTTCAGCTGGCTGCTAGAAGCATGTCAATATCTTCGGCATTCTCGCTATTGTCAAGAGCTACGACGATTGACACGACAATAAGTGGCATTGAGGGCGATACCTCTGTCTCCAGTCTAGCACAGACACAAGATTCAATTGGTAACTCAGTGCTTATGATGGCAGTGGAAAATCAGCAGCCACAGTCACTCAGATACCTCCTTTGCTTGTCTGAGCATTACGGCCCTGAGCAAGTCTTGGCAGATTGCACGCAGGAAGGAGCAACGCTCCTAAGTGCTGCAGTTCAGCTTGCCAATGTTGAACTCATTGATATCATATTAGAATACGCAGAACAAAACACAGGGGAAGAGAAATTCCGAGAATACATCGCAGTCAAAGATTCTCGAGGCCGCAGCACTGGCCATTACCTGTTCAATACTCCTCAACTGATAAAGAGACTTGCGAGCATCATCCCTTGGCGTCAAAGGGACAAGATTGGGCACACGCCTTTGTTCGCTATATGTCGTACCTATGACCACCCAGAGTACAGTACGATGGTATCTGAAGCTTTGATTGCTGCAAAAGATTCTCAAGGCGATGACCTACCCCTTCGTGTTGAGGACCATGTGGACAATAAGGGCAACTCCTTACTTCACATTGTAAACGATGCCTCAATCATGCAGCACATTCTTCAAACTTGTGATGTTGATCCAAATTCAATGAACGACAGGAAGTTCACACCCCTGATGCTCGCTTCGAAATACGGTCGCGTGGATATGGTCCGCATCTTCCTTGGTGATCCGAGAATAGACACGTATCTTCGAGAGTCCCGAGGTTTGACTGCCGTGGAGTTGGCAAAGGACGATGAAGTACGCAATAGAGTTGACGACTTGACTCTGTTCTCGCCCTCAAATAGCCCGGATATGACTGGAAGGATTACGGCCATTGTGAGATCGTTCTTCGTCGAAGATGGCTCGGCCAGATTTATCCTCAAATCAGGTGCACCAAATCCTTCAGTGTCAAACACAACGTACACTATCACCACGAGCCGACGTGCATTACAAGATTTCGAGAACCTCGCCAAATGGCTTTCGATGGATCACCCAGTATCGTACATGCCAACAATGGTGGCCAACAACTTTCGAAGCCCATTCCAGCTACATTCTCGTCCTTCTAGGTCTGTACTATATGACGCACAAACCCACCTAGACCGATTCTTGAGGATCTTGATGAAACATCCTACCTTCTCTACACATGAGATGTTGTGGGAGTTCTTCTTGGTTCCAGATATGCTCCAAGAACAAATGGCAGAGCGGGCCAAATTGAAGGCCGAGCTGCTTCAAGAGAAGATTGCGGACGATTATGACCCGTTGACAACAAAATCTGACATGAACGCTGTGGATTCGCTGATATCTCACTCTCGAGACATTGTTAGAAAGGTGAACAATTACACGAGAGCGATCATTAGAAAGGGACACATCTACACGCAAGCTCATGCCGATTTTTCAGAGTCTCTCAGCCTGTGTGCAGTGTCGTTTGCCACTCTAGGATCACCATCGAACACCTTGTCAAAACTGCACGTTGACACGTTTATTCGATTTGCGAGCTTGATGCATTCAGAGATAGCATCTTCGCCATTAGCAGTCTTCATCATGAGTTTAACCTCGTTCCACTCGACAATAGCAGCAGTCCAAACGGCACTCCTACGTCCAAATACCTTGATTTCGCAAATATTATCCGGCCAAAAAGCATTGGATAAGCTCAAGTCGAATCTGTACAGCAACTCGCTACCCAAGAAAGGCATTATGAACATTAATTTTCCTGGTTCTGAAGAAAGCCGGGCTAAATCCATGAAAGAGACCGAGAAAAAGATCCTGCAAGGACAAGCAGACATTGAGCGCTTGGGCAAGGAACTAAGGTATACACAAGAAGTTGTGGTTGGAGAGCTAGCCGGCTGGACATCATGGCGGGAGCAATGGGAAAACGAAGAAATCAAGCGTTTGGCCAGAAATATTGTGGTCAAAGAAAGGGAACGACTGAAGTGCATGCAAAGAGCATTGCGGGTGCTACGAGATGGCTAGAAAGAACCCCATATTGGATTCACATTCGGCTTTGACCAACCACTCCAAGCTGTTTCAGGCGGAGGACACCTCTTGTCCAGTGCAAACGAATTATTCAGAGAGGAGAGATAGTTCATCAGGGAGGAGTCTTGAAGCGGGGTTAATTCATTGGATATGGAACCAGGCGTTTGTGTGTGTGTGAGTGTGTGTGTGTGAGTGTGTGTGTGTGAGTGTGTGTGTGTGAGTGTGTGTGTGTGTGTTGTTTTCTCCAGGAAGGTATGTTCATTCTCATAGATATTTATTACAAATGCTGGAATGGAATGCGTTGCCTGGGAGGGGTTTCAGCTCAGAGCTCCAGACCCAAATCACATCAAGCATTTGATGCCCTGTGAACCGAGATGATCTTTGCCAGGAATAGCAGTCCAATCAATATAAGCGTCCATCTGGAGCCTCAATAGGTGAAGACATCAATGAGAAACTTCCGGCAATGCACCGAATGAAACCATCTA
This sequence comes from Exophiala aquamarina CBS 119918, assembly GCF_000709125.1. Lineage (NCBI taxonomy): Eukaryota > Fungi > Ascomycota > Eurotiomycetes > Chaetothyriales > Herpotrichiellaceae > Exophiala > Exophiala aquamarina. Next base: position 1,531,649 of record NW_013550582.1, read on the forward strand.
TCCGTGAGTCACCTTCTTGACCGTCCCATCCTTATCGACGTGGACATTCAACCTACCGGGCCCGGAATGTTAGCACAATATCAGCAATCAGTTGTTCCATGGCCAAAAGCAAACAACACACAGATAGTCGACCAGGCCGCAGAATCACAGAAAAGGACAAGCATACCTATCAGCAACATGGTCCATAGTGAGCATCGAGTTCTCCTCGACGACGCGGTGGTTCTGCGGCAGGTCCTTCTTAGCGAAGCTGGTCTCGTTGTGCGAGCTGCCGAGCGTCTTGCCCATCAGCTTGTTCTGCCAGTCGGCTGTCGACGATGAAGATTTATCTGAGGTGATCCCCGGGACGACGAGAGGCATCTTGGTTATAATTGAGGTGAGCGGGTATATGATACGATAAGTAGTTATGAGGATGGTGTTGTGGAGATGGATAGCTAGTCGGTGAGATCTAGTTATGAAAAATGGAGAGAAGTCCAGGGCTAGGTGAAGGAAAGGAGACTGGCTAAATAGATGGACTGGACTTGGAAATCCTGATGCCTGGCGTTGAGGTTGGTCAAGATCCGATCTATGGCATCACAGTGGCTGGTGATAGTCGGTACAGACTTTGGGTAGTGGCAATGCATGACGTAGTGCAGCTGGTCACAACCTCGATGAGTGGATAGAGATACAGAAGATGGAGGCCGTCACTGTCAATTCATTTCTGATGCCAGCCGTGAGAGGCTGTGCCCAAATCACTTGACTTATCTCGTGGTACTCCAGAGAAGTCTTCATGGATATTGTTCAAATATCTACTGTTGCAGATGATCAAGCATCAAGTATCAAGGTCCATATCCATCAACGGCTATTCAATGATGGTCTCGAAACGTTCAGAACATCCACTTAAAATTGAAGAGAAGGATTATTCGTATTGTATTGTATCATGTTCAAGCGCATCAGCAGGGGCCCCCCGCTTTTAGTTTCGCTCAACATTGAAAAGGGCGTTGCAAGAATTTTGGATGGGCTGGACATGTTAGCAGCCACGATTCAAACATATTTCCACAGATTCCCTCCCCATGACTCGCTCAGCTTCTGTCTGAGGTTCTACCGTGATTGGTTGCAAAGCCCCCACATGACCGTAACTCAATCGATGCTGTTCAGTGGAGAAGGAAGAAAAGAGAAATCATATAAGTACATTTTTTGAAAGTTACCCATTCCGACCCAATGCTTTCACCCATTTCCATACTTTGGAGATGGAAGGTTGTTTGCAGAATACATAGGATACTCTCCGTGAGTCGAGCTGAGTTGACCGGACCAATGTCCCAGAGAATAACTCGGAACATAAATCGACTCGAAATATCGCGCAACAGCGCTGTGAACTTCTCTGCCAACCGTTGGCAAATATGAGAGTCCATACACGTCTCCATCGTACGGTCGAACAGCTTATTGGCAAATGACGCTGGGTGGTTGATGCCTTGATCTCTGCGTTCGCTATTGTATCGCAAGTTGTCTAATGACAGCTCAGATGTAATCTCTCGCCGCTTTCTGTAGCTCGATCATTCTCCAGCCACGTGTCTCTGGGTTGTTGACTTCTTCTGGTAACCTCGTGACCCCAATGGCATATGTCACCAGTTGGACCTTGTCCTCCATGCCGGCGGCAAGTTCATTGGTCTTTTTATTTCGGTATACATGGACTTCTTGTGTTCGGCAGGTGATGATAAAAACCGGGATATCACCGGGTTCCAAGAGCCTGGCGTTGAGGATGTCGACGTGTCTAATATCCAAGATTCTCCCGTCCGATTTTAATCCAGCCTTGGTATATTGCTCCATCAGGGCTGAATAAACCTGAAACTGTGCAGCGGAGAGCCATAGCTTTAGAGTTTCCACATCGCCCTTGACATACGCGTCCAAAACCTCCGGCAGGATGTACTCTCGCATATCTCGCAGGAAAGGCTCGAGTTGGAAGGACGGATCTATTTCACGGAATTTCTTGATGACCATGGCTGTCTCGTTTTCCGCGAAGAATCCGGCCACGCGATCGGAGATTGATCGAGCCGTTGAGATAAGAGGGTTTTCTGATTCTTCATAGGTGTTTTTCATGTTAAACAGCCCCTGCATGAGTTTGGAGTTTTCCTTGAAATTAGTCCAGGACTCCTTCCATGCAGCGTCTTTGTGAACGGTGACGTTGGTTCCAGCACTACAACATGTCAGGCAGGCCCACCGCGGCTAGAATGGTAGACTTACTTTGGATCCTCGACCAATGGCTCCGCAGGGATTTTGCCAGAAGCTCGGTCTTTCAGTTCTCGAGCTTCTCTTCTCTTCCGCCTCTCCTCTTTCTCAGTCCATCCTCCATATCTCGAACTGCTCCCGTCGTCAATTGCTTCTGAGACGTCTTTAAATGCTTTCGTTTCTCGGATAGGACGAGAGGCCTTTTCAATGCCACGGCCAGTTGCATTGACACCTTCTCTGATTCCCTGCACGACTTTCGTGTCCCAGGTCCAGGCAGCTCCTTGTCCAATCACACGGCCAGTGGTTTTGAGCGCTTCAGAAGTTCCCTTCGTTGCCGCCTCAGACGCTTCTCTGGCTCTGCGAACAGCGTCCGATTCTGTGAATTGTTGAACAGAGCCAGATAGTTGTTTGGTGGACTCGTTCCATTCTTTGGAGGCTTTGAACTCAGTGCGAAGAGTCTCAGTGAAGACCTGCCACGGTGTTTTGTCTCCGTGTGGCGGAGGAGGTGCGTCTTCTTTTGCATCCTTTCCTTCCTTTTCTTTTTCGCCCCTTTCTTTATCTCCTTCCGACTCTGTTTTTTGGTCTTTCTCCTCACTGGCTTCCTGTTTTGGCTGCTCGTTCCTAGGTGGATCTCGGACCTCTTCTTTGGGTTGAGACTGTTGGTATTGTATTTGGGAGGTGTGTAAGGATCGACGTAATATCTGGTTTGAAGGAATGAGGCGAGGAGAGAAGGGTGCGAATGAAATATGGTGTTGTAGAGATGGTGACTGTCTGTTGGGCAAAGTTATTTGTCTGTAAGCTGTTGTTCGCCCATATCGCGCCGCTCGAGAGGAAGCGGCTGATGTCGTGGTCGTCACATAATGACGAGCGGTATGAATCGGTACACGGCGCGACGCAATCATGCTCTGAAAGATATCGAGAGAAATGCGGCGGAGAAGGGGATCGAGAAGAGACCATGAAAGAAAAGTCAAGTTTGCCCGAGCTGGCTTTGCATCTGCGAGAAATCGGATCACCCTGTCGAAAACTGATTTCGGCTTCGGCTTCGGCATACTTGCTTCTCTCGGTGGACACCGCGGAATAGGTTGATGGAGCACGTGATCACAACGTGTGCGGCCGGGATTGTTCATGTCTTTCTTTGTCAATGACGCCCAAGCCTCGGCGTACTACGAATACCTTCGACAATACACTCGTAACGCCAAGGCTGGTTCTGATTTGTATATATAGATTACGATAGCCTTCTTAGTACTTGGAATGGCAACCTACCTTCTCTCGAACCTTACGCGGTACGATCACACAGCAACTCTTGCGGCAAACATTCATTGCGCCACGTATGGGCAACGGCAGCAGCATCAACTACAATTAAGTTGGCGGCACTGAAAGCTCGACGCCACCGCCTGGGAGGCCATCGATCACATTGTGTGGTACAAAATTGAACCTTCATGGCAGATTTTTGACGACTCGGGCCTCTCTCTGTTAAGCGTGCTTGGGCATTTCAGGAAAGGTCGTTGGCCAGCAGAATCGTTCACTTCACCCCGCGAAATAGTTTGGGAATGTCGGTCAACTTCTTACTGCGAATGTGGCACAATGAACCAGCTGTCGTTGGAAGAACACCAGGGCTGGAAACCAAAATTTTTCAAGGCAAGGTATGCACAGGTGACTGAATGGGGGAGCGACAGCGATAGACATGAATGATGAGGTACCATCATTGATCAGGTTCAGTCTAGAAGGATTACAAAGTCCAGCGATCGTCTACCTGTACTTACGGTTGTTGGCCGACAAGTTGACAGGTCGGGTATAATGAGCCGATACCTTACAGGGATGTGGGATTGTTCACTTCCAGAGACCTTTAGGTGGTGCTGCGACTCTGAGAGTGCCACGTTGAGACTCGAGCAACCGGCCACACATTGGTGAGTGCCATCTCTACAAATCCCCTCCTGTTCATGGCTTTCCATCGAAGGGGCCACCGACTCCCTGGAGCCGTATTTTCTACAGCCTTATCGAGATACTGCGAATTGACCATTCACTTGCGGGGAACGATCCGTATGGCCCGTGCTAGAAGGCCAGTATTTTGGTTCGAGGCTACGTCGTCCTAGTCCATCTCTATTAAAATCTAACTAAAGGCAATATACAACGCCACATAATCTCCATTGAGTCTGAAGAACAGAAAGCTTTCCTGATCCTAGGCACCCATCATTCAAAGTGCAAAGCAATGAGCTAGAAAGCCTTGCCTTGCTAGCCCTTGTATTCAGCACATACCAGATATGTGCACTCATTGTCCCTGTACCCAGCACGAGGACGCAGTACCCGCAGCTTGTCTGGAGTAGTAGGATCATTAGGCCCGAGGCCTTTTGGCATGCCTCCTCGGCTAGGTCACGTGCGTGGTTTCAATCGGCGTGGCTGGGTGGATTATGCAATCAACTTAGACTCAATCAGCCAATTCAAGTTATGGCTCTACCGGTTTGTCCGACCATACCACCATCTCATCTGGAGTCGCGACCATATCGGCAGACGGCATCGGACACGAACAGCTGCGAATGTACCACCGACAAGAGCTCCAACGCAGAGTGCGGGTACTCAGTCATGCTCCTCCAGGAGGTTAGACCGTGCATTGGTAACCTCTGATTCTGATTCCGAGTCTGGTCCCTCCATCAGACCCCTCAAAAACTTTCCGCTGACCTTGTCTGCCATTTGTAAATCATCCAGCTCAGAGCGGTCGCGTCGACTGCGAGCTCAGAGCCCTGCGATCCCCTGCATTTCCCTGTAGTTCCAACTCTCGAACAGTATCAGGGTGGGCGGTGGCTCGCTGTCTACTTTATGCTCTGGCCAGCGTTTAAAGACCTCTTCGCGCACTAGTCTCATGGCGATTCCTCTCAACTCAAGAAATTCGGCTTTACCGATCCTCAGATCTTTGTACCGATGATCTACAAGAAACATCAGGGTTGTGTTGATGAGAAAGCCTGCTTCTCGAATCAGCTCATTCCCAGACGCAAAGCGCGTCAGCACTGACGTGTCCGCAGATGCCTCGACACCGTATGAGCTTTCGAGTAGCCGGAAGCCATCGTGCAAGTGCCGAACCCTAAACAGTATGAAGGCACCTCGAATGGTGATGGCTCTTCGAGTGATAAGAGACGACTTCACCCAGATACCATGCTGGCTACTGTGCTCCAGTCGCTCTTGCACGAGAGTGTGCTGGGCAGCGATCTCTCAGTTCTTGGGGTGAAATGCGTAGCCCACCAACATGGAGCGGTAAATATCCTCTTCAGCTTTGTCGCCCCGCTGCATTACATTCTGCAGGCCAATGGTGGCTGCCTTCTCACGCTCATTAATATCGTCCCAGGATGCTCTAATCCTCAAGCCGTCCCTCCCAGAGAGAATGCTGGGCCCCGCACGTGTCATCTGAAAACTTGTCATGAGGTGATCGAGGACCTCGATATATCGTTCACTAGGATTAGGCTCGAGCCAAATTGACCGGCTATACTGCCGGCTGCTGGGTGGCTCAAGACCTCTGAAAAGAGCGAATTCGTCATGTGTACGAACCAACAGAATCGTATCCTCCTCCAAAGTTCTTAGCCGCGCCTTGCGACATATCTCCGCCTCTTCGGCACTGGTGTCGGTCGATCGAAATCCTACGAGCGCCTTGTATCTGATATCGAGCTTGTCTGCGAGCAAATAACGGGACTGCTGGCGGCGAATGCTCCAAATAGCAATCTCAGGACCGCAGTTGCAAGCCACAGCGCTATTACGCCTGATCGATGCAGCCCTCCTAAAAATTAAAAAAAAACTGTAATACGGCCGCAAGGTTCACGGACTCCGTACAGAGAAATTGGATCGATAAGTCATCAATTGGCATTTTCAGCCATTGTATACATTTAGGAGCGTAGTAGTAAGCGACGGATTCCAAAAGTTCCGACCTAACGTCGTTGCTTTCGGGGCCGAAGTTTTCGACAGAAAATAGACGGCCGCACTGCGTGAAAACCGGATGGATCTTGATGCTGCGGTAGCTACTTCCAGCTGATGATGTTACTGGTTGAGCTTGGACAGGTTCCAACCAGCTTGAGCAGAGGAGCACTTCCTCTACATACTGCTGAATCAGCTCCTTGTTGACAAGTATCGATTTAGTTGCCAGGAAAGATACGAGGACTCCATAAACATCTTCACAACATATGTTGTTGAAAATACTAAGTGTTCAGACAACGTAATTCCCAACACCTCGGAATTTCTGTGGAAGACCTCGCTCACCACCTGTCAGCAGGTTTGCTACAAACTCCAAGCAGTCGTGACCCGCAAGGTCGTCTCGATTAGGGTGTACGCACTGGATCTCGATTATTTCGCACCGCTCCTCGAGAGTTCTTCGTTTCAGAGCTAGAGATTCGATGACCGCTCTTATTGCAACCGGACTACCGCCCTATCTTGCGAGCAAGGGTCCTAGATAAGACATGCTGGGTGAGTCTCCGAGATATTCGTCGAATCCAATGCGCTAGAATACTTCGGAAGCATATTCGACCGCGTGTCGATGAGCTAGCCCGGTCAGTTCGTATTGTTAATAATCTCGGAATCCTAGCCAATCTTCCCGCCATCCGGAGGCAATCACCACAAATATGCGCAAAAACATCAATTGACAGACAAGCTGACGCAGTTCACGGCGTTGGGAATCCCTGTGAGCCGGTGTACCTCCGGTAAATGGGTTGCTTAGAACCTCGATACTGTCAATCACAACAAGATTTGGCCTCTGCGCTGAACGGCCCTGAGCATGCAATCTGGCAAAGGTTTGTCTCAGACAAACGCAACAGTAACCATACTGAGCCGAATTTTTCAACTCAAACCACGTATTTTCTTCCACAAAACCATTTTGCACCCACCAAGTCGACAGGTACTTCATCAGAGCCGTCTTGCCAACGGCCGCCATGCCATGCATTAGGACAATATTGGAATCAAAACTACGTAAGAGCTGAGATTCAATGGCGATGATGGTGTTTTCACGACCCGAAAAATGCTCTCTCTTTCGGTGCGTTGGTTTTGCACGTTGTTCAGGTACTTGGCAATATTGGGATAGGAGGCGTATTCCGAAGGACCAGTGGGCACCGACTCGAGAGTTGAATATAGTTGCACACCTAGGTCTGACCTTGTGTACAAAACAGGAACGACGTGATCGGGAAGCTCAACTGTAGCTTTGAATGCAACGCTTCGCAAGTTGTTTAGCTCAATGGCTTGTCGAGCAATGGCAGTCGCGAGTGAAATTCCTCTTCCACGAGACGCAAACAGAGTGCGATAAAAGAAGATGATGAAAACTCTTGTCGTGGCTCAAGTTAACTTGAAGCTCATACTAAGAGCTGTTTGAACACCCCCTCGTACCAGAGACGCGGCTAAATTGGTATTTGGATCCTCTGTCGTGGTGGCTGAATTGCACGCGTTCAAGAACACCAATGGTACAAGATACTGATTCAAAGTCCCAACAATATCTTCCGTCGACTGTTCAAATGTGTCAGCGTCCTCTGAATCATCTTCACAGAGAAACAATAAGAATGCCTCCCCATTGCGGATGATTCCATGGGTATCAAAGTGCACAACATCAAACAAGGGTCCAATACCACCGGAACTCTACCATTTTTCAGTACCGCCACGGATGCAGTTCTTAAAGGCAGACCATGTACCTGGTCGAACAATCTCTAGGTTTACATGTTGTCTCGCATCTTCCGGGAGGCCTGTGATGATATCCACGATGATTGCCGACCCTAAGCTAGGATCGATGCCATCTTCTCCCTCGGGCCTCGATACCACCATGAGAATGTTGAAGGTTTGATGCAATATTTCTGGGGGTTCTCGATTCCTCGTGGAGATTTCAGAGCTTGAGAGTCGACGCCTTACGTGAATAGGTGGCAATTGTAGAGGGTCGACCCAGTGGCCTTGCAGTGTTTCCCAATGTAGGTCATAAAAGGTTGAGGTGGGCCCGCTATCAAAGACCTCAGCTAAGACAAAGTCATTATCAGGATGTGTGCCCCTTTCGATACGAAGGAAAGTCCAGAACTCGAGTTGCGAGAGCAAGCTATCTCGATAGTCATCAAGTTGCCCCTTAGCCCTGTAGGCTCTGCTGCGATCGTACGGCTGTCTTGTAGAGTATTCTTCTAGCAACCATTTCAAGCCTTCTTCGCCTAACAAAGACTGATCCACAAAGAGGTCAACTACTGGTAGCAGTTAGTGGCTCCGGAACAGGAGATGCTAGTATAACACTGACGTTCCACCCGAGATCTTCGCTCTTCGCAAATGAGCTCGACGAGCCATTTGCCCCGCTCTTAAATTTTGATCTCTCTGACCTGAAGCTCCAAAAGTGGTGGACGCTGTTCTGTGAAGGTACTTCTCAAAGAGCCCACGAGGCTGTGCCAAACTCTGTTACCAGAACAACACCACTGGAAAAGGCGGGAAATGTATCTCGTGAAAACGCTCCATACTGATGCTATGTGAACGAGGCATACTTGCAACATTGTCAGATTGTAATGTAGAGCCTCTGCCTGATGTAAAGAGAAGGCCTCGGATGAAGAAATAGTGAACTGTCCTGTGTTGCCAGGGTGGTCGTAATGAGGGGCAAATACGAGGCGTGATCAACTGCACAAGCCTGTACGAGCTTGGCACAAGGTCAGAAAACTGCGGCCGACAACCTGAGATGCATAAAGAAGGACATTTGAATTTCTCCTTAGTACCGGAAGGTAGCAAACAGTCGAAATGCCAAAAAGGCCAGAGTTTGTGCTTACTGACAGGTTACCAGCCGAGGATGTAGCACCAAGGCTGCTTGGTGGCGTGGTGGCAGACATCTTCCATCCCACTCATTACTACCGACCAGGCGACCCGAAAGACGCTCTCAAAATTGAGCCAAGACGAAGACGAAATAGCTGCGGAAGCTACAAGAAGAGGACTGGAGCTTTTAAGTATACCAACGGAAAAGGAAGAGGAAGAAGAAGAAGAAGAAGAAGAAGAAGAAAATACGACTGCAGCGGACGCTACGCCACTTGATCCACTTCAGACGTAGGTCAAGTAAGAAAGGGAGTCGCCGGTGACGGCTATTTAATTAAGAGGCCCACAGTTCCAATCCACAGAGACTGCACTAGCGCAATAAACTTGCCAAGCATTTGATTAAGCAATTTATGTGGGTAACTTCAACACTTCCGCTTCCGGTTTTCGTCTCCTTCATATCATTGTCAACGCACTCATTTATAGTCTTGTTCAATGGCTCGAGCACTTTCACTAAATCGTTTCAAATGGCGTCCATACGTTGCTTATACGACTTTAAGTTTACGTGACTAAAATAAAGAGTAATCACGATTAAACGCTATAACACTCTGTTCGATAGGAAACTTAACCACTTTTTACTCTAGTCTTCTACTTCGATAAATACTCGACTTAGGTATTCTAGCTATAAGCTTCTAGCTGTAACTTCTGAGGACTTGCTGTACCTTTCGGCAGGTGTTCCTTGTGTTGATCGACTTCATCTTCCGATTGTCATCGTCTCAGGGTCCATCGCAACCACTGTGAACAGGCTGACCTGTTTGGTCCACTGCACTCAATCTCATCCACATGTTCTATGGCAGCTTCGCCGGCTTTTGCATAGCCACATTCAAGAAATGCCTGTTCATGTGACTTTCCCGCTGTTTGAAACGATGGGAATTCCCGTGCAGGAACTCCAGAATCGAAAAATTGGTCAATCTCTTCAAGATTTCGGCCCTTCAACTCTGGCATGCAAAACCAGACCCAGACGGGTCCCAGTGCAGCGAATACTCCCCAAATGTAACCAATCTTTGGTCCGAGATTGGCATATGGTTGAGAAAGCGAGTAAGGAGTCCTAAACATGACGACAAATCCGACAACCACATTCATAGTGGTCGCAAAAGCCATGGTCTTGTCACGAAGCGCAGCCGTTCCAGTCTCCACAGTGGTGATATACGCGGCGGGTCCCAAGATTGCGTGGAGGGCGGCGGCGTAGAGGATAAAAGAGGCCACCATTCCATCTGTTTCGGCTTGAGAACTGTTCTTCTTCGAGCCAAGTCCACAGATGAGGCAGAGAAAGAGAGCCTGGATCCAGTTTCCACAGAATGTTATATCATGGCGACCAAAAGCGTCGAGGTCGAGCATACCAATGATTGCTGTAACCACAGAGACGCCATTGTTAATGGCATCATATGCAAACGCCATGGCACCGCTACCGACTTATTTGTAGAACGTGGGACCGTAAGAGCTGCTGAAGATCACGCCTGTGACTTGTTGTAGAGCCATAGTAACTACAGCAATGCTGGATTTTGTTAGACAGGGAGGTTTAATCACGTGCAGCATGTTTATTTACACTGTGCGTCTTCTGTTTCTCTGGTCGAAAAGCTCCACCCAGCCCCCCTTCTTCATAAATTTTACTATCATCTTCTTGGAGTGCTACAAGCTCAAACTCGCACAGGTCGTTCGATGCATCCTCTTTGTGGCGAAGTGGACGAAGCACCTTCAATGCATCTTCAAATCGATCTTTGCCGACAAGCCATCTCGGTGAATCTGGGGTAGAGGGCAACCCAATCATGATAACAATGGCAGGTACTACTTGGGTGGCAGTAGCAATAATCCAGCCTGAGTTGTCCGTTCTCTTAGCCATGAAATTGTTCATGATTCCAGCCAGCCGTGGGGATATATCAAGGGTTCGTAGGTTATCCCGTGGATACCCAAACGTAGAGCGGAAAGCATACAGCTGAACAGACCTATGTCAATTGCTTCAATCTATCTGCTATACAACTCGGTTGTGAGCATCGAGGTGCTTGGGAAATCCTTGCAGATAGAAAGTTTGCCCGAAGCTAGACGGGGAACGCTCCCCTAGAACTCTACTTGCTGATTTCGCCCTCGGACTCTCACCCCATGGGTTAAATCGTAGTTCCTTTTCCGTCGCTTCGTTGACTACTTGATTACCGACTTATTTTCCACATTCTATGCCTAGCATCTTCTTAAAACTGGCAATATGCACCACATAGAACCAGTGTCATCATTCCTTTCGAAGACAGATGATACTTCAGTGCAAAGTTGAAAACATAGTCCGGATAGTTTGCAGATTCTTGATAGGCAAACATGCGAGCACCACATTTCGAGCTTCTCATTTATGGCTCCACTTCTGGAGCTGTTGCAACCGCTACTCAAAGCGCAAAGTTGGGCCGTAGAGTGGCCCTAGTCTCTCTTTTGAGGAGCACATTGGCTAGTAGAGACTTGATAATTTGTCTCCGTGGAATTGAAGCTAATGGAGGTACTCAATGACAGGTGGCATACAAGTGGAAGGGCTTGGGGTGATAGATATCGATAATTAGGTCGAGTTTAAGAACAGCACTACAGTTGCAGGCCTCGCGCTTGAGTTTCACCGCCGTTTGAGTTGTCACTATGGTCGCCTCGACAAATTGGAGCTGGTTTTCCGAGACGGAATCAAGAATCCAGGAGTCTGGGGCTATGAACATAAGTTGCGGAGAAAATAATCAGCCATTGGCTGGCTGAGTACCCGACTATCCAAATCATATATGTATCTCTAGTTCCACATTGATTGAGAGCAATGTTAACCTTTTCGACAGGGAGACCTGGCGCCAGGGAAACCTGTTATCAGCGAGGGAGACACGGTGCAAGCTATTAGATTGAGCAATGGGCGAGTGATTCATGCTCAGGTGAGCTGTGATGGTCTCGATTCTATTCTTCTGCGAAAATTCTTAGGCTTTTACAGAAGCACCATATGAAGGAGACTTCTTAACCGCTGCAGGCATCAGCACTCAGTATGGTCGGGAGTCTGCTTCAGTATATGGGAGAGCCTGGCCGAAAGTAAGAGAAAACACCACTTACACCAGCTGACAGTAGAAATCGATCCCTATGCCATTCCTCGCGATGATTCATCTGGATTACATATAGAATCTCTACTGAAGCATTTGGGACTCCCTGGAACGGCGACAAACACTTCGCAGCTTTCTCCTATCGCCTCCCTCTCACGGACAACATAGCCAACCAACTTCCAATCTATAAGCCAGAAGGGTATGATCCGACCCACTACGAACTGGATCGACGAAAATATAAGGCCGGAGGCACATTGAACACTCCCAAGGTTAGGCTTCCCGGTGGGAAGACCGATCTACTCGGGTCAGAAGCACCCCTTGCCACCGATTTACTGGGTATGAACGATGACTGGGCTCTCGGATCGCAAGTCGCGCGACAAGAAATTTTGAAAGATACAGCAACTTTCACAAAAGGTCTCTTGTACTTCTTTACCAGCGATGAATCCCTTCCGGGGAGTGCACCGTCTCATGAGAGAACAGAACTCATGTTCTGTGCCAGCTAACAAACTACTAGCTCGCATTTCGGCAGGAGTGGTCTAAGTTTGGGTATTGCCTGGACGAATTCCCAGACAATAACCATTTCCCACGCATGCTATACATTCGCGAAGCTCGAAGACTTGTCCCCGACTACATCATCACCCAACAGACTGCGTCTCTCGAGAATGGTGAGCCTCCTGTCGCTGACCTAATCGCTGTGGCGTACTGGCCAACAGACACCCACTGTGTTCGACGTATTCTGCTAGAAGGAAAAGTCCACAACGAGGGATTCATCTTCAGAGACGACCATAAATGGAGGCCTTTTGGCATCGCATACCGGGCGTTGATACCGAAGGTTAAGGAAGCCGCGAATGTCATAACATCAACGTGCCCATCGTCTTCACATGTTGCCTACGGTAAGTTGTTTTCAAGAAGCCCGCTCTTTGCCATCAACCAACGTGGGATGTATATTCTGACGTACCGTGTTACCACGAACGATGCTCATTGCCAACAGTGATCCAAATGGTTGTGCCGAGGGGTACATTCCCGAAAGATTAGCAGGAGCCCCAGCTCTCCCCACATTCCACATTTGATCATGAACACCCCAAGCGGATGATCTGGGGATACGAAATTTGGGATTTGTCCGCAAGCCTTGGCTCGCCTGCTCTATCTCCAGAATGGTCTGGCATCTTGTCGAGGGGCAACAGCTTCGGCCAAAGAAGCCGTCACCGCCATTACCGTGTCCATCCCGATGGAAGTGCTTGGTGGACTCAATTGTGATTATTGTTATTATGAACTATCTATGAGGTGCGGAGAGGATGAACAGTGCATGCGCACCACAGTGCAAGTGATCGCGCTAAGCTTTGCTGCCTCGGTGCGAGAATGCTTAGCAAGAGGCGTAGTTCATGTACCACACCCCAAACTCCGTCACGCGCCTCGTAACGCGGACCGCACAAGGGTTCTTTAGAGAGCGACTAAAGCTGCAGGTTAAGTAACCTAAGCTTCTTTCAACCTTGCTAGATGAGGATGTTGGGCAATGCCCCACAATAATGCTTGGTCGGTTGATCAATTCGTCCAACGTCGACTGTGGACTGGCCAAACGGCTGTGTTCCGGCCTACAGAAAGCTGCAAATCCTGTCTACATCGTGCTGCGGACTTCGTAGTAACTTGAGCAAACGGTCGGTTGGCCGCTCTGTCCATCACGTTGTCGCCCTGGAGATCTATGAACGGCACTCGGCAGCCTATTGTACGTAATGGAGGCAAGTCAAAGTTTCTCGAGATCCTGCCATGGTCGCTTAGTTCAGTAACTGAGCCAACTAATTCAACTGCTTTTCGATAGCTTACCAAGAGCTGCAAAACTCCCTTTGCGTTCAACCCCACTACTCTACGAGTCTGCGAAACCAGAACTGCCGAGCTGCCCTTGTTGTGATCTCCCAGAGGAGATGAAGGTGTTGGGGTTTTGCTCTGTCGCGCATGGAGGTACCTCTTTCTTAGAGTCTTCCCTGCAAAACCAGGATTCATCCGAGGAGGAAGCTAAACCCCAGAAAGTCTATAAAGCTGGCATAACCCGACCACCAAAACGCAAACCGATGGTGTGACAGGATTGCCCAACATGGCCTCGTTCTCACTGATCTCTCTGTACTTACTTCAACTTGGCTCGGCGGCCTCGATTCCCGCGACGCCAAATGCGATTGTTTGCGCGGCCGACTCACGTTATATCACAAACAATAACAGCGACAGCACTGTCTGGCCATGGCAAACCTACAAGTCTTCCGATGCTCAACCACCGATGCTCCAGACTGACAGGACTGGGGAAGCGTTGTTTGACGGTCTATTGGTCTTCGACGTGGCCCCAGGGGGCCCCGCTACAGCTGCTAAACAAATCTCGCCTTATATAATGACCGATACAGGAGACCTAGTCTGGAGTGGACCTGTAGGACCATCCTACAACGTCCGTGTACAAGAGTACAATGGCGCTCGTGTTTTGACCTACTTCTCTGGTGAAGGTACTGCTGGCGCTTCAGCTGTCGTTGGTCATGGCTATGGTGAGATCGTTGTACGAGATACGAGCTATAATATCATCGCTACAGTTTGCCCGCAGTTTAAGAATTTTACGATGGAAACAGGTGTTACTGCAAAATGTCACTCCGACTTACACGAGTCTTTTATTACATCGCGAAATACTATGCTAGTCTCGGCATACAATACTACTCGTGCCGACTTGACAAGTGTAGGAGGACCTAAAGACGGCTGGATTCTAGACTCTATAGCGGCGGAGGTGAACATTACTACAGGGGAAGTACTTTTCCAGTGGAGTCCACTCGCCCATTTACCGATCAATGGGAGTCATTACCCGCTAGCCGGCCAAGGCGTCAATCAAAGTATACCTTACGATTTCTTCCACATCAACTCGATTCAGCTCGTTGGGGAGAATTACTTGATCAACAGTCGCCATTATTGGACTACTTTCCTCGTTAACCCCCAGGGGAAGATTCTATGGGAGATTAACGGCTTGGACGGAGGTGATTTCGGAGAGTTGCCTGAAGGGTCAGCATTTGTAAGTTGGCAAACGACCTCTACTATAATGTGATCATGCCTAATGCCGCACAGTCGTGGCAACACTTCGCCCGTGTCCAGTCGGTTAACTCGACTCAAGCCGTGATCTCGTGGTTCGGAAACAATAACTACCTCCCTGGACTAGGCCAGGCGAAACCCACCCTGGGCGTGACATTGCGCCTGACTCTGCCACCGGATCCGTCATCACCTCCGGTCCTCATAACCAATTTGACCGACCCTCAACTGCGTGTCGACGCGTGGTCCAAGGATCTTTCCTGCATCTGGACAATGGCAACATGTTCATGGGATATGGCTCAGACCCCGTCATGGTGGAATACGGCCCGCTCGAGAAAGGAGAGACGTTGGCCAAAACTCGCTGGAGCGCGACCTTTGGCTATAGCACCCTAATCTCGAGTTATCGCACCTACAAGCAGGTGTGGCATGCCACTCCTGCAACAAATCCCGACCTTGTCGTCCTCGCAGCCGAGATCAACGACCAACTCCACTGCGCCGGGAATTCTACCTATCGGGGATATGTCAGCTGGAACGGTGCTACCGACGTGACAGCTTGGATGGTGTATGCGGGTGCCACCAACGCCTCATTGA
Organism: Exophiala aquamarina CBS 119918; assembly: GCF_000709125.1. NCBI lineage: Eukaryota > Fungi > Ascomycota > Eurotiomycetes > Chaetothyriales > Herpotrichiellaceae > Exophiala > Exophiala aquamarina. The sequence goes on from NW_013550582.1 coordinate 1,547,314, forward strand.
AAGCCCTCGGTCGAGCGATGAAGTCTGGCTTCGAGACCGAGTTTGTCATTCCTAATGATGCCGCGTTTGTGCAAGTGGGCGCGATCGAAAATAATGGCAACAACGTGGTGCGAAAGTCACAGGTCGTGGCTGTCGGTAAATAGATCTGGCGATAGCAATACTGAGGTTCGGAGATCCTCACATCTCTAAGCTCGCTGAAAAGGGGGACGAATAAACATTCGTGAAAATTTCTTAGTCAAGTAGCACTACAACACAAAAATAAGACTCGCACATCTTGAGGAAACTCAACATTAACATGCGGCTGCCCCAGGCGTCTGGCACTAATGTCTCGACTCGTTCAAATGCAAGCTCGTTTTCATGTCAAGCTAGTCCAATGAGATAGTGGGACTACCTCCTTGCAGAACAAAGTCCCATGGTCGACTTCCATGGTGGGATGTTAGGAATTGCTTTAGAAACATCAAGCACCCCACAGTTAAATATTTCTGGCCGCCAGTACACATCATTAGGTTGTCAAGGATTCTCAACATCGTGGTCTTGAATAGCGAGAATCCTGTAGCGGGATGGTTCCCATATGAAAGTAGGTGACTCCTTTCGGGTGACTTTGGACTCTGTTCAGCAACTTCGCTTACAGATACCCCGGCATTGACGCCCTACCACCACCACAATAATATGGGGTGCTGCGCAATTTTTATTGCACGTGCCTAAGTTATGGAATGTCTAAACTCTCTGGTGTGATGCATCTTATTATCAATTGATCATTATACACCCTCGAGTTTACCGGCCTAGCTCTTTTCTGAATCTGTAAAGCACTGGAATCCTGGTATCATGTTGGATTCTATCACTTCCTACTCACGATTGACCTCTCTAAAGCTCGGTATGATCAGGTTGACCTACGGTTGAGGGGTTCAAAACAACGTCGGCGTTCAGAAGCTTCGGGCGGAGAACAGAGTAGGGAACATCTTGGACCGGTGAGAAGGTGTTGACTGCGATGGGGTTATTTGCAGAGGCCTCGACAGAAGGATATGCGGCGGTCTTTGCTGTAATGATGAAATCGTCCTTCAGCAGTCTTCTTCTGTCCCTTAAGTACATTTTCCGAGAGAAGTGATTGTTGTCAGTAAACCCATCTTTGGCATATCCCCATTTACTCCATTCAGCACGAGTTTCACTCGGCATCGAAGGGTCGTTGGCAAAGAAATACAGCTGGCCCTTTTGCCACTCGGCGAGAGAGTGCGTCAGCTCATTTCGAGTATTCCAGTAGCCCTCTGGATAAGCTGCAAAGTTCAGATATGCATCCAGTATTCAACAGGTTAATTTACTAAGGGTTCTGCCAGGGAGGTCAAAGCCAAGACCAAGGGTGGTACTGCCAATTGTATCGGTCTTGAGATTGCGGATGACAGGATCAGGGGTCAAAATTTTACTTCCAGAGGCCACATATCGAGACCAGAGGATATATTCGGAGGCATTGTAGCTGACAGGCTTGCTGAAAGGAACGAGGTTCGACATGACATTTGTCAAGCACATCCTGGAGACATAAGCAGATAGGGTTTTGTCGCTATACGAATCGAGGGTCAGCAGGTTTTGCGTGGGATTGGCATGGAGGACATACCCGGCTCCAAGTTCACCAATTGGCTCAGATTTAACAGTTGGTATCAGGCCACTAGAGGGACGCCCAGGGATCACGTAAGGGTCAACCGGGACTGTAAGTTGGGAAAATGTGGTGTTCACGTGGATTCCGCCGTTGACTTCCCGAAGGTCGCAGAGGACTCTCGTCCTATTGTGGTTGTCACACCTGCAGCAGCCAGAAAGTTCCCTTCAATTGTTGCATCAATGAAAATCTTGGCTGAGAAGTTTTGGCCTTGATTGGTGATGATCGTCCTCAGAGTGCTTCCCTGAGCCGGTCAATCGACAATAACGAACGCTCGGCGATCATAATACAGACCTCTTTTGGATACCGATGCTTCGCTCTGCTTGAGATATGTACTTGGGAAGATTGCAACATTTTCTGCAGCTAGCCAGTCCATTAGAACAAGTTCTGCAAAATGACTCTCAAATCGCCACAGTGTCTTGTTCTTGGTGTGTTTCGCCCAGGCCAGGTCGAAAGCTTCAACTTCCCCTTAATGGATGCTAATGCGACGATAAAGCTCCAAAGCCAATGATCCGATCGCGCGTGACTTCTGTAACTCTGCTTACCTTGGTCAGCGAACGCCGATATCTAGATGCATAGGGGCTAGGTACCTGGGAGTCAACATCAGACGGCTCCAAATCCGTCAACAACAATTCCACCGATATGGGCAGAAGGTTAAATCAGTGCGACTTTTCGATCCAGGCGAGAAAGCTGTATGGCAGCAGCAAAGCCACCAGAGGTTCCACCATAAACGACCACATCAAAACTGTCCGTACTCAGTGGAGACCCCTTGGTGCATGCCAATAGTGTCATGAGACCGCCTAGGAAAGAGCACCAAGCCAACATTTTCGGAATTGCGATAGATGTGAGATGAAACAGAGAGATATGTTCTCCTTCTAAGGGCTTCGTGTGGTCGGACCAGGGATTTGAATCCATTTGCTTCGGATTTGCCTCGACTGGTATTGAGACATTGCTTCACATGCCGACTGAAAGGGACGATATGTGGCTAAGATTTCAGCCGATCAGCTGGAAGAATTTGCATTGATGGTGGCAGACACACCCTCACTGCTCTCGGAATTAGAGTATGAGAGCCGGGGAAGAACAAGACATGAGGTTACACGGAGCACCCTCGCCATATTAATTTGAAGCTGTTCCAAATATCGTGGGGTAAGAGATGTTAGATGCTAACACATGCAGACAGAGCACGCCGATGGTGATCCCTCACCTGGTTCAACCTGGGTGAGCTAGGGGTCCCGGACCGGAGGTTGGGAGGGGGCCACACAGCGGCATCACCGTCGTCCCGATTCGGGGTAAGACGTGTGTAGCTTTCACAACGCTTCAAGGTTTGGGAACACTGTGGGCGCCTCGCCCCGGATTGAAACGTAGGTATACCGCCCTACACGGGACACTGCTACAAAGCTTCTCCAAATCTGTCCCACCAAGTGCCACCTTCGAAGGCCTGGACGCAGATCGCCGACGGGCCTGTATAAGGCACTTATACCAAGCCCCACCGCTCCCTGAAAATGAGCACAGAATTACAAACCATTATGTCATAGCATGGCAAATAGAACTAATGATGATTTAGGGAAGGTCGCCAAGCATTAGGGAAGAAAACTCCTTCACACCTCCCTCCCGCTTCCACTTTTCTTCTCCTTCACATTATTGTCCAGGCACTCATTTATACCCTTGTTGAATGCCTCGAGCACTTTCACTAAAGTGTTTCCAATGGCGTCCACACATTCCCGAGTGACCGAGATCGAACAGTGCCATCCTAACTTGGTGCACCTGCCCTTCTTTGCGGCCTTTTGGCCATGATGAAGTAAGGTTAATGGTGTCCTCAATTCGCTTTTGGCTCACAGCCTTACACTTGATCATGCTTGTCATCCCATACGTGAAATGTCTTTGCACCCTTGATATTCTTCTATCACTGTAAAACAGGAGGGATTGAGGAAACCTCCTGCACCTTTCCTTGTACATTCCAGCTTACTCATGCTGTTCCCGTGAAGGGAAAGACTTGGGTAGACATACATGTGATTCCTCGCGTGATAACCACGATCTCCGGAGCCCACAGGATCTACGAACTGCTATTTATATTGGAGAAATGTTCTCCACGTCACATTATCTTCTCCAGCAAACCTCTCTCCCTGACTACTCTTGTTTAGACGTGATATGTCACACTATATGCTTGGAAGTAAACTGGTACGCTACTTCCTACTACACTACCCCATCTGCTGATGGAGAGGAATTTCCCATCTTCTCGTTGCAAAGCGTAGCCTTGACTAGCATGGAAAATCACGGTGTATTCTTGAGCGTCAGCCTCCTCACGGCCACAGAATTCTCCAAAGATACCTCCAAGATACCGGCCATCCTTTGCGCTGCTGATTTTAAATTTGTTCCCTCCCTCAGCCAAGCTGTGTACAATCCAACGCTGAGCGATGTCCTCGTGCCGGGAGGTCGGTTTAGTTGCCTCAATGTAGCGACCGCCATTATTGCTCAACGACCAGTCGCCGAGTTCGAAAACAATGTACCGCCCCTCAGTCAATGCACCTCGCATGACCTTAAAGCCTTCTTCAGATAATCTTGGTACGTCCTTGGGATCGATTTGGCTGTCCAACGGAACACGAGGTCTTGCGTTGGTGAACTTTGCCAAGCACTCAAAACTGCCATGATAGTATGCTCCCTGAGCATCTATCGTAGGTGCCGGGGCATTTGAGATCTCGGGTATTGAATAGTCTGGATGGTCGAAATCAAATGCATTGACAAGGTTTGACATGTGCTGCCGACGCCAAGGGACCATTTGATTGGTGACAACGTTTTTGCCTTGTGCAGCTAGCCATTCTTCAATGAACAAGATTTGAGAATTATGGTCAGCATGCTCTGTGAAAACAGCACCAGTCTTGGTACGCGTCCACGGGGAAACGATATAGAATGGTACTCGAAATCCAGGTCCGGTATAAGTCTGTCCAAGGACTCTGTCTGGATCGTCAATCCATTCCCCTGCAGTGCCAGGGGGGGAGTGATACGGCACAACATGATCACCCCAACCCCCAGTCTCATCGTAAGAATAAATGAGCACTGATTTGGACCAGCTTGGTCCCTGAGTCACGGCCTCAAGAATCCTCTTTTGCAGCCATGCCCCGTCTCGTGGTGCCATTGGTGCGTGTTCCGAGAGCTCCATTGGACCAACAACGATGGACACGCTAGGAAGTGTGCCGTTGGCTGCACGAGCATAGAACTTGCTAAGTGATTCACCTGCGACGCCCTTAAGATGCAGACTACTGTCGTTCGCTGCTTTTTGAAACTGCCCAAAATACGAGAGGGCATTGTCGTCAAAGTTATCAATGTCTTGGAAAACCGACCACGAAACCCCGGCGTCCTCATAATGCTCAGGGACGGTTTTCCACAGGAGAGGGTAACAATTGATACCTCCATCATCACAGCCTGGAACAAAGTTGTTGTCGATGTACGGGTTCCCTCCTTGATTAGGGGTTTGTGGAGAGCCTGGAGCATTTATGGAGCCCGACATCCAGGCTACACGATTTGGAGCAGTTGAGGCAATAATGGATTCTTGATACATGTCGCCAATGATCCATCCATCGGCAATGTCATATTGAACAGGAATATCCGATCTTTTGAAGAAGCCCCAACTCCATGCTGTGTTGTTGGTCGCCCATTGATTGTTGAGGCCACCATTAAGAGCAGCTTGATTATCACTCCAACCATTATCACCTGCCACCATACACTGTGTCGATTCGGTGCGATTGCCGCCCTCCCAGTTGAGGTAAAATGGCAAAAGATACTCGATATTGTTGTTGGAGGTTTCGTTTAGTTGCCACTCAGTTTGACCTGTCATGTTGAGTTGGGCATTAGGATTGCCTGTCACATTCGTGTCCACATTTTGTTGCCAGACAGTTCTACCATCTGGATTGACCTGGACATTTGGATCAGAGAACCCACGAACACCAGCCATCGTTCCAAAATAATGATCAAAGGCCCTGTTCTCTGATCGGTAATCAGTATATGGGTGCAAGACAATGGGTCTTGGGGGATTACCTTGCATGAACAAGATGACATGATCAATGTCCGCAAGGGAGCCGGAGTTCACTTGCACAATCCTGCCTGCGAATATCGCCAAAGACGTTCTCCAATAGTTCAACGAGACGGCAACCATGACTGACAGATAAGACTTACGCACCTGCGGTGGAGATGGCCACGGACTAAGCAGAGGCTGAGATGTCTTTCTGTATAATAACTCGATCAAGAAGAATTTCACTGAGCGTGGGCATGCTAACCTCTTGACAGAGCGCTATAAGAATGAAATGTGAGAACCATATTTGACGATCCTTTCGTGTCTACCACGGGAGATGCCCATTGGGGTATTCCGGTCGTTGCTATTGGTCATTGTCCTAAAGCGGTGGTTGTCTCCGTGGGCCGAGGCGCCCTTGGGCAATTGAAATATGATAGCAAATGCCGCGCAACCGAGTATTCGGCTCAATTTAGGTCTACATGTGGCATCTTTCCATTCTCTCTGCAATTTTCAAGTAGCTTGCATGCCATGTGTAAGCAATGATGCTAACCCTGTTACCTGTGCACCCGCATCCTGTGTATTGTCGTACTGTCGTGGTTTTACTGAGCATACAGCTGGCCGAACAAAAGTGGGCGCTAAAAAGCCCGATGAAGAGGACGCACAGCATTCATTGACATTCCTAGAAGCTATCATCGCTGAACAGAATGGATTCTGGTAATGAAGAAGGGCTAGCCAGGAGAAATTCCACATTTACCTACAAAGCCTCGGAGGAGTCAACCAGACCAGAATTTCGGCATGAAACCGCTGCCGCACAAGACGAAGACCCATTACTCAGTGACGAGGAGCAGAGCCCAAGGCAGGGCTTTTCTGAGTCAAACAGCCTTCGTATACAGTCTAAGGGGTTGACCGAACTACCAGCTTGGTCAACGATACTCCTGACTTTGTTGATCCTCGGCTTGATCCTGTTTTTCCAAGCTTTCAGTTACTATGCGAACCTCCTCCTCCGCAGTCATGAACATACAACACATGATCAAGCTGTTGGCATGCTAGGGATTCCGTGCCATCCTGGAGAGCATATTCATCGCAAAGCTACGACCTTAAACTACAACTTCACAGTCTCTGCTGCTTTCGAAAGACCAGATGGGGTCAAGAAGCGTGTCTATCTGGTCAATGGTGCTTTTCCAGGGCCAACAATTGAGTGCCGGGCTGGTGATACCTTGTCAATTCATGTTACAAACGCAATCAGTGATGGCGAGGGGATATCTCTGCATTGGCATGGATTAGAGATGAGGAATGCCAACCAGATGGACGGTGCTATTGGCTTCACCCAGGCCCCCATTCCTGTTGGAAGTACATTCACGTACGAGTTTCAAATCGATCAAAACCAGTCCGGTACCTTTTGGTGGCACGCTCACTCACAGGTGCAAAGAGGAGATGGACTATACGGCGGTCTCATCGTGCATCAACCAGTTGTCAATCAAACGGAGCCGCGACCGTCCGAAGCACTTCTTCTGGTGGGGGACTGGTATCACCGCACCGCGCAGGACGTCCTGGCTTGGTTCACAAGTGCAGCCGCAATAGGAAACGAGGTAGGCAGTGATCCAAATTGCTGACCTCTATAGCTGTGGACAATTGACGAGCATGCAGCCTGTGCCAGATTCCATCCTGATCAATGGTAAAGGGATATTTGACTGCTCAATGGCTGTAACAGCACGCCCTGTTGAGTGTAGTTCCGTGGAAAGCAACCACTTCCTCCCAATTTTTGACAGACATGCACGAGAAGGGAATGTTCGACTCAGGATCGTCAATGCAGGGTAAGGATTGATCTGTTACAGTGTGCCCTAACAAGCACAAGATGACCGAAGATAGTTCTCTCGCCGGCTTCACGCTGAAGTTTAGCGGCGCGAAAGTCAAGCCTCTGGCCGCGGACGGAGATAATCCAATTGAAGCCGATGGTCACTACAACTCAGTAGGTGTCATCTATCCAGGGGAACGAGTCGATCTCTTGCTCGAGTGGACAGGTGCATCTATACTACCACCCAAAGTGGAAATCCAACTGGATCCTGAGTAAGAATTACGCAAAGTCTCAAGATTTTTGATATTTACTATCAGTCAACTAGAAACTTTAGACTCCCGAACCCTGCCCTGAGCCCAAATCAAGACTTTGTGCTGTTAAAGCCTGCAATCGTCTCGAGAACAAATCGAGTGATTGCCCGGTCGCTGGACCGCCATCACCTTCGTCTTGAGCAACAAAACGAAGAGCCAGTCCACTTCGACCTCGAGTCGGCGACGGGAATTACCTATGGAAGTGCTGCGTTCGAGCTTCCGGAACCCAGTCAAGAACCTATAGTCGTGTATACCAAAACAGAAAAGCTCGCACGACTTTCTTATCACCCCAAGTCGTTTATCAATCGAACTTCCTGGTCCCCGCAAACAGACTCTGACACCGGCTTGAGACAGCCATTGATCTCCCTCCCTCGTCACCAGTGGGACCGCAACCAACTGGTCCCGTACATCGCTCTTCCGCTGACTGTCGATAGCAACGAGACAATGGCTGGCACTGGCAAGAATGGCACATGCATCGACATCATAATCAACAACCTTGACGATGGTGCTCATCCATTCCATCTTCACGGACATTCCTTTTGGGTGTTGCGTTCCTATCGCGCTGAAGATCGCAGCTGGGGAAGCTTTAATCCATACTCTTCAACACCACCCGACAGCGACCACGCCTCTCACTTTCGCTTGAATACACGAACTCCTATTCGAAAGGATACGATCAGTGTCCCTAGGAGAGGTCATGTAGTCCTCAGATTGTGGACAGACAACCCGGGCATCTGGATGTTACACTGCCATGTACTGGTTCACCAGGCGAGCGGAATGGCCATGGGTCTTCAAATTGGTGGCGATTTGGACAGTACAAGGGGGCTGAGCTTCTAAGTAGAGCCTGACGCTTTTGTTGCTGTAGGAGGATCAAATTAAGAGTTTAGCTACATGAAGTCCTCAAGCCGTGCTCGGCCAGGATAATATCGAAATGTCTTGGCTGGGTACAACAATTTAGGGTTAATGAAGGGCTTTCCCCTCAAGCTTTGGTTCTTGATCACGTATCACAGCTTTGGAAACCAACAGCTCCCTATATTCCAGATATCCGTGACGAAATCAGTCTCCTTCCCGCTATTCAGGAGCCTTTCGCCATGTTGCAGGATGGGAGGGGGCAGCTATAATACTAGTTATGCATGCTTACCGTAATCCGGATCAATCCCGAATTCCCTTTCAACCGTACAGGTGATAGACCTGCCACCTTCGTAAGGACAATATGCCTTCTTCGGCACACTTGGTTTGCTGTTAGTCCGGTCCAATGTGATATGTCGCTGCATCGGGGGAAAAGAACATCATGCGTGAAGCATCATATTCGCGTTGGATTCAATGCCCAGCACCATCTTCAGGGGTGACAGGGCGCCCCCCGCTCCACCTCCCGAAACTGGTTTGAGAATTTCGGAATACAACAGCAGATACTCCTGAGAAGTCGGCAGCTATCGATCTTGTCCGGCGCCACCCGCAAGCAGAAGATGGCACTAGATTATGTGTTTGGAAACATTTCCTAGATGTCGCAAACTGGAGCTTGTCCTAGCAGGAACATGGATTCAGTATCTGCAGTTCGATAGGGTAAATCAGAATTTCTGAAAGAAAACTCGGTTAGTTCTCTACCTACTATACGCCTAGGCACAGGCACAGGCCTAGTCATAGATGTCAAGGGTATTGCTGAAGAATAACTCCCTCGTCCCGGCTGTGCCTTTGAATGCTCGCTCAGATTGGGGAAGATATGACCATGCCAACACGTTGCAGGTCATGCTGTGCGTGGCTCGCTTCGCTCACACATATCCTCGGGTTCTCCATGCTGCTTTGCCTATCCAGGCTCGACTCATTCACATCAACCTGGTCGTTTCACCTGGAATTTAAATTCATCGCCTCGGTCGAGATATACGACTTCGTCGGAGAGGCCCGCCTTGGCCATTTCGGCCTGGAAGTCAGACAGAGGTGATAGCATGACGTCGTAGTCACTTTAGAGCAATGTAAGCATATGTTATTTAGCCGTAACCTGTGAATTGTGGCTTGTCATGAAAGTTTAATTTGAATATCGGAATAAAGTAAAAGTAAGTACGAAGGGAATAACTTTCCCATCAGTGGAGAGAAGCAGCGCGGAACAAAAGTCTGGCCAAGTGAGACTTACTCGTAATGGATTGGCAGCGTCAAATCGGGCTGGATGAGCTTGACCAGCGCCACCCCCTGCTGCGCATCCATGGTCACCATCAAAAGTGGCATATGCGGGCCTGGAATAGTAGTTCCTCCCAGGTGGATTAGCATCAGGTCAACTGGTTTGCCGGCATGAGTGTACAACTCGGAGATTTGAGCCAGCTCGTTCACGTACAGCGTGTCGCCTGAAATATAGATGCGGTATCCACAAGCGAAGTCCGGGGAATTGACGTCGGCGGATACCGTGGCGTCTTGCTTGTTAAAGGACACCACACGCGATGGCGGCGTGTAGCCGAGTTCCAGCATCCAGCCGTTTGTGGGCGGGACGGCGCCCAGGAGTTCATTGGCTTTGGACAACAGGCCGTCGCCGACGTGTTTACCGGGCATGCCCTCAACCCTCAGCCGTGGGCGCATAGACGAGTGGAGGTCGGTCTTGGTCGGGCCGGATATGTCGACGAACATGTTATCCCATTTGTCGAGGGCGTGGATGTTGGTGAAGGAGTCGGGGTCACTTTTTGAAGTGAGGCATGATTTGGCATGTGGCGTGGTGATGATGGGGAGATCCCGGCGCAATGAGGCCTCGACTTCCTTGTCGAAGTGGTCTTCGTGGTAGTGTGATAGCAGGACGAGGTCTATATGTGGCAGGTCATGTAGGTCGACGGCAGGGTTTGTCCTTCGCATCGACGTCACACCTGGACCAAGGTGGACGTGGTCACCCGCGTGTAATAGATTCGGGTCCGTCATCAGTCTCATACCTTCCCATTCGAGGATGGTAGTGGCGGTACCGACGAAAAAGAGGCTCGCATTATCGTCATTGCTATATGAGGATTGCTTGCTTGGGTGAGTCTTACTCGATTTGGGATTGGGTAGTTCGTCTTTGACAGGCTTGGAGGTTGGATGATCTCGTATAGGTGCTTGCTTCTTCAACGGGTCAATCGAGATGCTGGGTTTCGTGGCCATGGTTTTGTGATAGTAATTATATGAGCATGTAGTATTCAACCTAAGCCTTTATCACCGACAGAAGTTGTGTTGTCTCTTAAAGCTGCGTGGTGGAGTAGGCTCCATGTGACTAGTATTGTATAGTCGACGAGTCCATGACGCTGAAATGACGACACCTACGTATTTTGAAGCCACATACCATGGAGATCATTCCCGCAATTCTAGAATATGGAAGTGGGAGTGCAGATGGATCATAGTTCGGCTGTTTTCGTTGAATGTTTCAAGGAGTTTCCCTCCTTTCAGCTAACCTATATATGCCCACGTGGACATCGTATTAATGCTTGTTGTGTTAATATAATCGCTTTGGAGGATTAGCTCGCGTGAGTGAGGTTTGGGGGCCCTGGACCTAATGTAACTGCCATACTCCCCGTTTTCCGAATTCTGGTGCTTCCACCCTTCTTGCCAGCCTCGTGCGGATCAACTTTGCCATGACCGAATCCACCCTTGTTGCTACCATGATAGTTTTGGTCGCCAGTTCCAACTGTAGAGCCGCTGTCATTGGCACGGTGGACTGACCTTACCGAGTACCTTTAGACATCTACTTGTAAATTATTGTCGCTACAAAGAAGAACAGGTGACGGCATATGTGGGAGGACAACTTGTCCGTAAATAATGCCTTTTTCTACCCCTCCGAAATTAACGCCACTGACTATCTGTTACGATAGCCACCGCTAAAAGCAGAGCCTCGGTCTGCGTTCTCTGCTGTGCAAATCCGGTGAGGAACGGTAATCGTAGTCTTGCATCAAGAGGAATGGACTTCCGAGGTTGGCTATGACGCAGTGTGTAACTCGGACTTTCTGTCACCGTCATAATTCTTCATAATGTATAAATGACGTTATTGCGTTTTCAAGACAGCCGCCATTCCCATGCAACCAGATCACAACTTCTCAGAGCCAAACCTACACCGAAATCATTACAGTAAAACTTTCAAGTTATCATGGCATCTAAATCGACAGGCTCCGACACTGGCACCGCTTCCACGACCACCACTCCCGCCAACGCCGGCCTAGGGGAACAGAAGCCCAAGGCCTTTGATGAGAAAGGTGCTATTGGCAAGCAGTTTACCGGTAACGATAGCTTCAACTTCTTAGCCCTGGATTGGGATCAGGACGCTTTCTATTCTAACACAACGTTCAGAGCATGGCGCGATTGGCGGAGCGGCACAAAAACTCGGGGGACCATTCGACAAAGAGGGCGTTGTCGGTAAGCAGTTCACGACTGAAGGGAGCATAGGCGGGAGTGTTGAGACGGCGCTGGGAGGAGAGAAGGGGAGGAGTAATTAACAATGCCAATTCGTGAGTGATATTTGGCTTGTGCAAACGGAAGTCTAGCACACGTGTTGAAGGAGCAGGACGTCTGTGACAGGAAATGCCTTTGAGTGTACGTTCATAAAGAGTGCATGGTTGTTCATATCGAATCATCCTTACTATCTGCTATTACTCTAGTTCGCATATTGCACCTGTACACGGCGTAGTGGGTCAACATGTACTGCTGTTGAATTGTACTCGCAGCTTTTTGTGACCACAACAATCGAGTTTGCGCAACATAATAAACTTGAGTCAATCATTGCCAATGAAGAAGAACAAGGCACCGCACGCCTGCGAGATGTGGTAGCGAGCAACCCGGAGGGACCCCTTCCCCGCTTCACGAAGAGCCCAGTATACGATGCTATACATCAGTACGGTCATTCGATGTTAATGTTTGACAGCTTACGGAACTATTTTCCTTCATGACAAGCTGGCGGTTGCTGGGCTCGGAAAGCCATCTTCAACACAGTAATATTATGGGGCGCCAGTTTCAGCTCCTAAATAATAAGGGACCATACTCCATAGAATGATAGGAATATTTAATGTTTTCTGATCAATATTATCTGCACAACCTTCTGCCGCAAGGGATGTGGTCTTTCATCGCATGGGTGGCGAGGGTGACGGTAGTCTTCCAGATTCTAACCGTAGGTCTAGTCATCTGCCACTGAAATCAGGCTGCCGCACGAAATGATCATCAGGAGGTAACTCCAGGTCTTCAAGGTCTTCAAGGTCTCCACTGGAAGCATTCGATTCTATAGGCTTTAGAGATCTGCGTCTTGAAGCCGCCAGTATGAGAAAATATAAGGCAGCCAGTCCGATAATCAGGCTGAGGAAGATGATAACAATTACTTCGTTCTTCTTTGCCATTGGATGTCAAAGGACCAACGCTGTCCTTGTTTGTGAGATGAAGTATAAGGTCTGTGGAGACTTCTTCCGTGAAGGGGGGATTTGCCGTTGAAACTTCTAAGTCGGTGCGATGAACTGGGATGAGCCAATTTTCATTGTGAGCGAAGACTCTAGTCGGAGATTCGCTTGCTTTTGTAGTAAATGATCTGATCGCACAACCCTCGTCATATAGCGAACAAGGAAAGACAATCAGGCGATAAAGATGTGCGGGTCGTTTATATTTCAGGTTGAACTATCCTCAGAGATGAACGTACTTGCTTGGATTGAATACGGGTCAAAGCGGACAGAGAAAGGAAGACCCGTGGCTGCTCATATTGGAGAGCTCGAGAGTATAGACTTGTGATACAAGGAGTATGGCATGTTGGAGGGACAACAAGACGTAGCTAGGGTTTACGTGTTCCTTCTGCTACGCCAGACCGTTGTTGCGGCCGAATGCATTGTGTGCTACATTGAGCGCGGGTAAGTCGAAGATGGCGGGACCTTGGATAACGAATTTGAAAGCAGTTGCCAACGGTCACGAGTGAAGAAACCAGGGCGGACGAAGCAGCTGATATGAGTAACACCACGGCTTGAGTACAGAGAGAGCGCTCGCGTGTCAGTGAAATCAGATATTGTCCACCGTCCCGTGTTCGCAAGAGGGTTCAGGGTTCCGGGTTCCAACTTGGTAGAACTCAGAACTTAGCACTCCATAGGGCGGCATCGCCCTTGGGCCAAAGGGGGTTAAGCGTGAAGAAGCCATTCGATTGCTTGGCAGACCGCATGTGGCTAGACGCCCAGAGTGCCGTTAATTAGTTCAACCCATATTACTCTCGCTAGCATCTTTTGCAAGCTTGAAAATTATCAATGCTGAAAATTATCAATAGCCTCCCCAAATCCTTCTACGTCCGTCGGGTCTATTTCCTTCGCACCTTGTGCACATATGTCTGGATATTGGGAGGGGTGATAGCTCGACGACTCGACACATGATGACGGATCCCGCCAATGCGCCACGACCACTACTAACTTCATAAAGAAATCAACTCTCCAAAGCTTCTGATAGGGAACCCATTTCCCTATGTATGCCCGGCACTTTCGAAGCTTCATCAATCCTTTTTTCCCATGATCGATGTTGTCAAAAGTATGCCAAAAGTAACATCAGGAGGTTTCAAAAAGCACAACTACTGTGCGGGCCTTTTGCTCGATGATTGTTCACTCCTTCCGTACGGTCCCTCTTGACCGTGGTGGACGTGCGTGCGTCTCTGAGGAGAAACATTTGGAAATTAATGCTACGGTGCATGGGGTTGCTGAAAACTCCGCCTGGAACTCCGTGAACCACGAATTCTAGAGGCGTGGGATACATTTTTTATCATCTGGCTTGTTGCTGCCTCTTACGGGGCTCTATCTGATTCTAATCTTCTTGTTGTAGATCTGTGCGCTCGTAAAAGCGGGATGCACTTCGCATCCTGCACTTGCTGCGCGCTCTTCTGTTGCTGCCCTCTATTTGTGTGGCCAAGGGGCCGGCCGAGCTTACTTCGACGTGCACATTCTTCCTCGCTCGGATGTAGCTCAGAGCCGGTAATAAGCACGTCAGCGGCATATTTTCACAGCCTCTGCAGCTTGTTGTCGCCAGTAATCCGAGGGCTCTGACAGGATAATGTTGAACACACTTTCTCCAGCAATGGTCGGTCTTTCATCGAGTTTGTTTGGTTTGGGGCAGTGGTGCCTCTTCCAGCATTCGGAGGGCTCTTATGCAGCAACAACAACGCTCAAGGCGATTTTCAACCACCTGTAGCCTCGCGGTAAATCGAGATCGCCCTATTGCTCCCCACTGTAACAAACCGTTCAGCCTTCTGCCTGTCCACAGCCGACTCGCCTTTAGGTAACCACTTGACACACCAGAGGCCCTTGTCACTCTCACTATGAGTGGCAACACAGGCTCTCCGGTCAATCTCCCATACTTTGACTTTTCCATCAAGGCTTCCGCTAAGGAGATACTGGCCAGTGAAACTCCAATCGAGACTTGTAATCCATGCTGCGTGACCGCTGAGATTGGCCACTTGCTCACCAGAACTGGGGTCATAGAGAGAAATGATGCGAGCATCGCCTGCCGCTGCAAGGAGCTTCGAGGCCGGTGAGAACTTGACGTCGCGGACGGACTTTATGAGGCCTGGAAGGGAATGGAGCAGGCGGTTTGTGGCGGTCGAGAAGAGATAGATATTGCCAGATTCGTGGCCGCTGGCTATGAAGCGACCATCTGATGACTGTAGGCATCGGCTCAGTCTTGGAAACCCAGGCTATATCGTTGGATCGAGGCAGGGGAGACTCACTAAATCGACACACATCCCAAAGCTTCCTTTTGTCTCGTACTCTCTGAACTTCTCGTTGACATTGGCAAGGTCCCAGACGTTGACACGTCCATCATAAGTCGTGGCTGCCAGATATTGCCCATCAATTGACAAGGCCACAGCCCAGATTTCACCAGCTTTCGCTCTCTTTGCACCATCTTTGATGTTGATCTCGGACTCAAGCTTCCAGACACCCTCTTCGTATCTCCAGACCTTGGCCTCTCCACTAAAACCTGCACTCACGGCTCTATTGCCATCTTTACTCGTAATGATATGGTGAACCCCGACTTTGTGCGCATCCTTGAGTACCTGGGCTATGGGGAAGTCGCTATCCGTGGTGGAGTGGATTTTGATGGAGGCATCGCCGGACCCGGTAATTATCTGGGTCGAGGTCACGGCAAGGGAGAAAATGTCCGTGCCATGCGCTGTTTGGATGTCTGGGTTAGGAATTGAAGGTGGGATGTGGATGGAGAATGAGGGACATACCCTCGTCGATTGTGTGCTGAGCGAGGTACTGCTTTGACTGGTGATGGTATTAGCTTTCATCGGGCTCTGCATGGAGTTGGAGTCTTCCTACTGACCATTTTCTCGTCCTCAAGAGTGCTCTACACGGATTGGAAGTTGGTGTTGGGAGTTTTAGCAACCGTGAAAGAAGTTCAAATGACGTAGTTCTACATTGTTTACAATATTTAATCTGAAAGCCACCACCAAACTCAAGCTATACCTTGCAAGTAGCTAACTGAACATGTGTAGGTTCGTACATACGTCCCTGCACATCTCGTTTCCTTCTGTCCGTAGTTCATCTCTTCCCAAGATCTCGTCTTTTGTGCGAGAGATATATTGTGTGGTATCTTTTGTTGTTACAGTCGATTCCGTGACAGGGAATTTCTCCTGCCTAAAACTCGGTACTTATTCCGATCCGGTTGTACTCAAAATACTTATCAACATAAAAGCTGTTGGTGGCTGCAATGGTTGCAAAGTCTGCGGACGCACACTGCTGCAAGTTGGCTCATCCTTCCCGGTAATCGATAGTCGGGCCATCCAAGGGTGTATCAAATCTGGCGACCTACGAAATGAAGCCTGGTCGTTACCTTCTCCTTGTGGCTCTCTCCTAGAGCTAATTACAAACTCTCCCATGTGTGCCTGGGCCAGTAAAAGCTGACCATCATCCAGATTGATTCTCATTGTTGCCGGGCGTGTCGAAGCGAATCGTGCGGCGGACGAAACATAAGACCTTCTCCATTGACAGCCAAGTCTTGAGGACGTAGAACGTCGATTCGTGGCAGATGCGGGTACGTTTCGCACAGCTGGTGCCAGGGCAAAGAGAACAGCCTCAGCGATGGAGACCAAATCCGTCAAGTATTTTTGAAGCTTTGGCGTATTGCTGAAGTCTGTTAGTGTATGCACTTCAACCGAGGCTGGTCGACTAACTGTTAAGGCAATGAGGACACAAGACGTGGGCTCTTTTTGGTTTTCCGCAGCCAGGGCAGTTGACGACAGCAGTAACATCCTTGAGAGCTTTGCCTGCCAGTTGCCGATGTCGCTTCTTCATGTGAGATGTTTTCTTCTTAGGAACCGCGTTCAGAATTCCTTCCCATATATCTGACAGAAAGGTAGGAATGTTTATCGAGATGGCGGTTGTGAGTAAAGGGCGTGTGAACAAGGAGAAAAAGGTTTGACTCGCTGGAGGGAGGGCCATCCGCCGCAGCAAGATCTGAGACGGCGATGCCATAACTGAAGGGAATTTGATGGCGACCAACTGCTATGGGTTTGGGAGATGTTGCTGGAGAGGTTCGCGGGAGTTTCAATTATGCCCTTAGTTCTTACATTCTTCCCAACCCAAATTGAGCTGCGATCAAGCCTGTAGAAGTGGGCCTTGTGATTCGGAGTAAAGCTACGGTGAAGTTTCACGAGCAGTAGTGCAATCAAGATTCAAGTCACGTGGGAGCCTCCTCCCCCTGTCCTTGGCTCTGGAAATGGAAAATAGGGGATCAGCCACCAATTGCATGGCTCCTGCAGCGGACCAGCACTGCGCCCATTCCCTATTCCTCAATCCTGTCCACTCTGGGGAAATTTGTCGTGGTCGCAACTTCTTCCTCAAGTCCCTGGCAACTCTCTGTCACTACACATACTCATCCCTCTGATCTCAGTGTTGTCTTCAGCGCAAGTCATCTTTTTGTTTTTGCTATCAAATTTGTCTCACCATGACCATGGCAATGCCACAGGGGAACGCCGTCTTCCCACGAAGCCACGTTGGTTTTGACAGCATCACTCAACAAATCGAGAAGAAACTCCTCAAGAGAGGTTTTCAGTTCAATGTCATTTGCGTCGGTCGGTTGCATCAATGAGGATAATTCTTTACCCAGGACTGATCGCTTTTAGGCCAAACTGGACTGGGCAAGTCGACCCTGATCAACACCATCTTCGCATCACACCTGATCGATTCCAAGGGCCGTCTGCGGCCTGATGAACCCACTCGTTCGACCACTGAGATTCAGACAGTTTCACATAGTGAGTGACTGCCCTTCTCATCCCTGATAGAGGGCATCCAGCTGACCAGCACCTAGTTATTGAGGAAAATGGTGTGCGACTAAGATTGAACATCGTTGACACACCTGGCTACGGCGACTTGGTCAATAACGATCGATGGTGAGCTCGATCATGGTGCTACTACGGCTTGCATCGCTAACTTTCTTTCAGCTGGGACCCCATCGTGAAATACATCAAAGATCAGCACTCTGCGTACCTCCGTAAAGAACTCACCGCCCAGCGCGAACGGTACATCCAAGACACACGTATCCACTGCTGTCTGTTCTTCATTCAGCCGTCCGGTCACGCTCTCAAGCCTATCGACATTGTCGTTCTCAAGAAACTCTCCGACGTCGTAAATGTCGTCCCTGTTATTGCGAAAGCTGACTCCCTGACCCTCGAGGAACGTCGTGCTTTCAAGGAGCGCATTAAGGAGGAATTCGCTTTCCACAACCTGAAGATGTATCCATACGACAACGAAGAGCTAGACGATGAGGAGCGGGCTACAAACAGCACTATCAAGGACATCATCCCATTTGCAGTTGTAGGAAGCGAGAAGACTATCATTGTTAATGGCAAGCAAGTTCGTGGCCGCCAAAACAAATGGGGTGTGATCAATGTCGAGGACGAAAACCACTCCGAATTTGTCTATCTCAGGAACTTCCTCACCCGAACACATCTTCAGGATCTCATTGAAACCACCAGCCAGATCCACTACGAGACATTCCGTGCCAAGCAATTGTTGGCCCTGAAGGAAAGCAGTGCAGCAAGCGGCATGGCTGGAAGCAGGCCTATCAGCCCATCCGCAGACAGGGAGCTGAGCCGAGGTTCGCAACGCATGACCATGAATGGGTACTAGGTGGAGTGCTTCAATCGACAGGATGGAATGGATTTCGTGGAGTGATTGTTGAGCAAGAGCGTTTGCCATCTTCTTGTCACTGTCACCTTTAAGAACTTTTTTTCCCTAATGCAGCGTCTATGGAGAGCGGGTCTTTTCGTTTTTCAACATGGGTATAATAATTCTCATGACCTTTCATCCGCCCTGTTCCCTTTTTTCGTTCCGTAAGAACGCCAGCATAGTCATATATGCACACACAGAGTGAACCCTTTCTTTATCAATTGCCGTAAGATATGTCTTTCATCACCCACTTGTCGAGTTCCTTGAATGTAGTCTCAAGATCATCGTTGACAATCACCTTGTCGTTCTTGCCCTCGGTTCTGCAATATTCCATCTCATTTTTGGCTTGGGCTAATCGTTTCTGGATTGAGTCCTCACTTGTGTCGCCTCTTCCACGTAGCCTCTGCTCCAATACTTCAATGCTGGGGGGCTGGATGAAGCATATTCTTGGGTTCAGCCGGCTCTTTTTAAGTTGCTTCACTCCTTCCATCTCGATATCGAAGATGCATATTCTCTTTCCCTCAGCAGTGGTACCGTCGATACTTTTCCCCTTTCCCTCCGCAACATCTTTCACCGACTGTCTGGATGACCCATAATGGTTCCCACCGAACTTGGCATGCTCCTCGAATGCGTCTTCAGCGACCATCTTCTCGAAGGTCTCGAGGGACGTGAAATGATAGTGGACCCCGTCTTCTTCACCTGGCCGTGGTTTTCGGGTAGTGTGGGACACACTGAAGCCGAACAGGGTAGGATGCAGGGCGAAGAGTCTCTTGATAAGTGTTGATTTTCCAGTGCCTGAGGGCCCCGAAAATACAATGGGTCGAGCTTCTCCAACGGATTCTGCAGTGGGAGCCATTTTTAGCTTGGAGGTCAGCTGTCTTGTAGCGAACGGAGCAATCTTTGCTGCATGAAAGGGAAATGGGGTGATAAGGCGACGGGACTTCAGGTTCATAAGCACTCCGTACTTCGAAACGCCTCATGTCGAGTTGCGAGGAACTGCATATAAAGAAAGCGCGGTGGACAAGTGGCCAATAGCAAGCTCCCGATTGCGGGCGACTTGGTGTCTTGGCAGGGGCATAGTGACGGTGCTTAATTTCTACATCACTCTATTGACAACTGCAAAAGACATCTATTCATCTTAGATGCTTTCCAAACCCAAACAATACCATCGGCAATCATGGACGTGGCCGGCGACGACACTGCCGTCGTCGAGACGGCATCGCATGATCAGATAGATGAGCCACCAAAAGATGCTGCCTTTGCTGACACAGCAGCAACCATTGCTCCAGTGGCTGCCAAAGCTCGGCCTCGCGGGAGACACGCGAAAGACCCTCTGGCCCAGTCCATCTGCTTCAAATGCCAACGTGTCGAAGATATGGAACTTAAACTACGTGAGTATCTAGACAATCCTACTGGGGAGGCTGAGCACACCACGCTTGAGTTTTCCTTCCCTGTCACTGCAGCCTTCATGGTGCCTAAAAGAGAGCCGATTGGTCCACAAACTCCCGATAGAAGGGTCCCATACATCTACAGTGCTTTCAACAAGACGGCTGTCAGTGTCATCGACGCCTTGCATACTATCAAGGACCCAAAGGAACAGGCATTGACTCAGAGATCAATTTCCAAGACCCTGGTTGAATCAGTTCAGCGTGCGGACGGAAACAAATACAGCTTTCACAATCATTGGCTCAGTCGTGAGGACCAAGCAAGCAGATTTTCGTACTATTGCAATGACTCCATGTTGAACAAAGGGAGAGCCGCCAATGAGGGAGCTGCCAAAGTTCGTAACTCTGTCAAGATCAGGAAGCCAGTCTACGAATGCCAGGGTCTTCTGTCTGTAAAATTCTCGGTCACCAAGATGAGCCTTGAACTACATTACAAGCATGTGCAGTTGCACCCGACCTACGAAGAACGAGCCCCGCCTCCACGGAGGGACAGTAAAAGGCGAAAGCTTCTGGAAATTTTTCACCCCGAGCTTCTACCAACGCTGGCACGGGAGAAGAGTTCCAAGAAAAAATCAACACCGACTCCCAAAGATCGGCCTATCCGGAAACGCCGGGCAACAGAGCCCTTGCCTCAGCCAGGAACAGATACCGTCCCAGACTCTGGTCGAGAAAACAGTCTGCAGCCCCTCTTTGACTTCCTTGGTTCTACTAATGGACTTCAACAAGAGCCTTCTGACGGTATCGTCGCGGATCAGCCAGAAAATGGAGGCTCTACTCCAGCTTCAGGAACCGAAGCGGAAGCAGATGCAGACAATGCTACTGGAGAGCCTCCCGAGAAAGACCCACCGACGCCGCGTTTCCCAGGCATGATGTCTGGGTTTATGACTGGAGAATCCATAACTTGGGGTCCAAGGCCAAACATGAAGAAAGTTCGACAGGCGGAACGTCAGAAGGGACGTGCAATACGAATTTCAGCTCCTGCTCTTGCTGCTACTGTCACATCTGGTTCGACGACTGAGCATAGCTCTACCGTCTCTCTAGCCACACCCGCACTGAATCCGACCTCGGAACTTGAGGCGTTAAGAGCTCAACTCCAAGCGGCGGAGCAGAAGATCCGTGATATGGAAGCCGAGAAGGCAAGGACGAATGCTCCCGTCAGCTGGAATCCACCTCCCCAGCCTGGCTATCCGCATCCCTACTATCCACCACCATCACAACATTACCCTTATCCTCCACCCACTTGGCACTATCCGGCGCCACATGGTCCCTCGCCACCCATCTATCCTCCTGGTCCTCAACATTCTGGTTCTCAAAAATCGCCTGTTCAATCCGCACCGACATACGGCTTCGTTAGTGGTCCTGCAGCACCTCCAAACAACCAACCTCTCAATTCAGCGCCCCAGAATAGCCAACCACCCGGTCCAGACCCAAGATTCAAACCTTACCGCCCCTTGTACCAACTTTCTGTTCCCAAATTTACATCTCCTGTAGAAGTGGAGGCTGCAGCTCGAGAATCTACCTCATCGGACTAAAAGAAGCGTTCTTCTTTTCAGCATTTGAGATTGCTTGCGCGAGCGACCCATAGCAAGTTCAACACCCTGGTGATAAACTGAGCATGTGTGGGGTTTGTTACTGGCTTTGAGAATGTTCATCAGAGCACGTGGGCGCGGCCTTGAAGAACGATGTCAGCCATTTCAGGATTGCTTCTCGACATGTATTCATTTCTATGGTTTTTTAGTTACTAGTTGAGGATGCCAGAACCTAGAGCTAGGGAGTCCTTTCATCATCTTAAGTATATCTATGGCTTACATGAGAGCTCGGTTCTATTTACAAACTCTCATATCCTATCCTGTCTCTAACGATGAGTATGGTGAATTGTTCAAACAGAAATATCATATTCGCTTTGATCCCCGTCAGGACCGGCCATCAGAAGGATCCTTTCCTTAGAGACATCGTCAAGCCGCAAGACCATTTCGTTGGATCTCCACAACCTCGACCAAAGGTCGCTTCTCCTCTGTCAGGGCAGCCTCGCTCGGATGGAATTGAGGTGTGCTGCTAATAAATTTCGCCCCTGTCACAATCTTTCTCCTCTTAGACTTAGACGAGAAGGGGCTCAGGTCAGTGTTTGAGATATAGTAAGCCCAATCAGCGGACGGGTCCATCTCAGTTTGGCTGTAGCCACTGCCCATCCACGAGAAGCGATTGCCATTGTAACGCACTTCGAAATCATCATGGCGAGGATGTTCCATCACTTCCATGAAATGCAAGGAACTGCCGGGCCATAGCGCCATGACTCGGCCTTCTTTCGTGCCGTTCTTGTACCATGATCGGCAGTCCTCTGTCCATACGGTGCACTGCATGTACTTGTCAACATGCTCGACGAAATCGTCCACCGCTTCCTTCTTGGGTGAGAAGCTGCGGATGTTCTCCGTCTGCCACCGATCAACCCAGTGCAACATATAATCTGCCTGCACTTCTACATTGCAGTGTCAGTGTTTCGACACCAGACTATTGGCAAACAAATTATGGGAAGTTCGTCACATACCGATGACCCGCAATACCGGGCCATTGCCAATGGGACAGTTAGGCCCCAGGAAGAACATGTAGTTCGGTATATCCGCTGCAGCGGTGCCGAGATAGCTCCTTGGATCGTCTGCCCACTCATTCTGAAGATTGACTCTGTGGCCTTGTACTGGAAAGCGAGGTTTAAACGACACATCGAATCCCGTAGCACAGATCAAAACGTCCAAAGGATGTTCGACACCAGTATTATCCACACATCCGCCCTTAGTGATCCGCTTGATCTCACCGAGGACGACTTCTACATTGTCCTTTCGCAGCGTTTCGAGGTAGTTGATACCCGGAGTAAGGCGGCGGCAACCAGGGCTCCATTTGGGGATCAGTTTCGATGCCAGGTCCTGATTGTTGAGCTTTGTTCGCATCTGAGCCGTTAGATCGTCCTTGATCTCATTTTGGGTGTCGGAGTCTTTGATGAATGTACCAAACAAGCAATTCATGCTCGTCTCGTTCATCTTGCGGTACTCTAGCAATTCGTTCGGGTTGTTCTTGAAGTTATTCATTTCGGTTTCCGTGTATCTATGCTGGTCTAAGCCATGGACAGGTGAGATCCAGCTTGTGCCTCTTATGAATGTCACCAGTTTCTCTACTTTGGGCTGGATGGCTGGCAATATTTGAATACCAGATGATCTGCAGAATGAAAGTAGTCAGCAATGAAGCCTCGAGAGACCCTCTTCACAAGGTATTGATGACTTTACCCATTCCCAATCAGTCCGACAGTCTTTCCATCAAGAGCGACATCAGGATTCCAGTTTGCACTATGAAGCAACGGTCCCTTAAATTCATGCAAGCCCGGCACATCAGGCCACCGCCAATTATTCAAAATCCCAGTGGCATTGATGAGAATGTCGCACTGGTCATGATATTTGGATCCCTCCCTGCCATTGCTGACTTCGACGTCCCAGGCTTCGCCGTTCCAACTGGCACCAACAACCTGTTGCTGCAGCTGGATGTACTTTTTCAATTCATGTTTTTCTGCGAAATTCTGAAAGTACTGGAATAATTCCTCAGAAGAGACATAAACAGCACTGGCATTGACAGACGGCTCCCAAGAGAAAGTGTAATTGTGGGCCGGAACGTCACAGGCACATCTGCATGGGTAAACCGTTAGTCAAGACACATACTGAACTTTTCACACTCTCGGCTCTGCAATACAGAAGCAAGTGGAAGTCGGCAAATACATACCCGGGATACCTGTTCTCCCACCATGTCCCCGAAATCGCCGGGTTTTTCTCATAAATGGTCAACTTGAAGTTCTGAAACGATCGTTGTAACTTGTACGCAAAGCACAGCCCCGACGCACCAGCACCGATGCAGATAATTCGAACCTGACGTTCTGCGAATAGCGGCTTCCCTGGTGCTGGATGTCGTGAGTGCCGTTGTTTGTCTCTTTGGAGCGTCTCCGTTGCCTGTGTCAACAATGGTACGGAAATGGCGCTTGCCATGTCTTATTGACTACTTCCTTTATGGTTGTTGCCTTCAAGTTTCCTATCTGTTGTATCTATATTTATGAGAATCGAGTTGAAGGAAGAATTAGTCTTCTTTCGACAGCAGTGACAGCTCGGCTAGATGGACATTAACAATGAGATCTTCCGCTGGCACCTTGACTCTTGATCAGGGTTTAAAGCATTCAACCAAGGGACACGATCTTGCAACTCGCACAAATGACCCCACCAAAGGCGAAGTGAATGCCATGACTTTTCTCGGGCGTCCCACCTAGAATCTTTATGCTTGGAAGGAAAGGTTGTTGCAACCCAGCATCGGTGTCGCTAGCCAGTACCGCGTAAATCGGGTCTGTGAAGGAAAACAAGCTGATTGCGGTCCCTTTTTGGGGCTATTACATAGCAGGCAATATGAAATAGGCTCTGATCATGCGGGCGTCGTATATTATGTCCGTCATTTACATCTACCAGGAGATAATTGGAGACTCTCTTCCCATCGAGGTACCGCAGGGTTGCGGAGAAGTGGCACCATGTGAAGATACGAGTAAGTTTGCGGTACCACTAGATCCACTAGCGGTCCAGTTTCCCACTGTCAACTTCTGTTTCAATGCGGAGTACAGCATGCAATTCCCGGGTTCGGCTGTTTGATATCAATGTTCCTTGTAGGGATTTCCGCTCGTTGGGAGGTTTTCAGTAGATTTACGGGTAAGGGTAGGGACGCTCTCAGTTAATCGGGTTCTCGGCAAGGCGAACTACTGTAGATATACTCATCGCAAACATACGCGAATCTTGAAGAGGTACTCACCAAGCAGAGCCTAGAGAGTTGCATTCGAGTCTAAACCAGAGTTAATCACAACTTTCTCTAGGATCGTGGCTGTCACATTTGCAGAAGTGTTCAGAACTCTCTCCCGGAACCAAGGCTTTCAATTGAAGAACGAAATGATGCCGACCCTGCAAAACAAGGTCGATGTACACTCGCACTATGTGCCAGACAGCTACCGACAAGTCTGTCTTGAGCATGGGCATGCTCACCCAGACGGCATGCCAGGGTTTCCGACATGGTCGGAAGACGAGCATCTGGCAATGATGGACTCACTCGATATCAACAAGGCATATCTCAGCATCACTTCGCCAGGAACCCATCTGATCCAAGGGAACGACGACCTGGCTCGAAGAGTCACTAGAGATTGTAACATCGCGGCAGCAAATTTCAAGAGACGTTGTCCAGATCGCATTGGATTCTTTGCTTCAACCCCCCTGCCCGACGTAGCTGGAACTCTGGAGGAAATCAAAGCCGCGTTTGACAAAAAGGATCTAAATGCTGATGGCGTCGTTGTAGAGACGAACCATCATGGGACATATCTGGGAGACGAAAAATTTGAACCAGTGATGCGGGCTCTTAATGAGAAGAAGGCAGTGGTATTCATTCATCCGACGACACCCTGCTTGGGCACCGGACAAGCAGCCACGCCGCTCCCTCATATACCTCAGCCCATGCTGGAATTCTTCTTCGAAACGGCGCGGGCAGTTGCTAATCTGTTCATTTCTGGGACCGTTAACAGATATCCAAACATCACATATATTATTTCACACTGCGGTGGTGCTCTCCCACCAATGATCCGACGCATCTGCGGAGCAAGTCCGATCATAGGTCTCGGGGATGACTTGTCCGTTGAGAAGGTTCACGCGAAATTGAACCAGCAATTTTACTTCGACACAGCGGGCTGGCCGTTTCCAGAACAGATGCAGGGTCTATTACAACATGTCACCCCAGAGCGCATCCTGTATGGCACTGACTTTCCATGGACACCGATTAGTGTGGTGACGCAGTCATCAAAGGACCATGATGAGTTCGTGCCCCAGGCCTTTCCGAACCAGCAAGATCGTGATAAACTTTGCTTTGAGAATGCACAGAGGTTGTTGCCATCTAGCTAGGTAAATGAGAGTTCTCGAGAGATATTGTCCAGACAAACAATTGAAACGTATAATAGAGTTACAGCATTAATCCATGTTCAAAGAAGTCAGCCGATATTAACAGAGTGTGACTCAGATCGACACTTTGGAAGGAAGTCGTCTTAACCCGTACGCTGGTTGTGATTTGGGAGTTTTAGCTACAAGTGATCCTTCGCCACCGAATCGGCTATTTGCTCAAGAGCAACATGGCCACGCGCAGCCTCACTGACACTTTCAAGAGTTCACTCTCTATGTTTCTTCCTCAGGCCAAGCCCATGGGCAGCCTATCTCCAGTGACGCCTGCGGCCAGGTCTTTGGTTCTGTTGAATTTATGACACGCTTCTGATTAGGGAAAGGTTTCAATCAAAAGTCTTTTTTATTCTGAGCCGAACGAAGTCCATGGGTAGAGCTGCTGTCGCATTTCTTCCGCTATCCCCCAGTGAGTGGACATGGCCCGCAACATGGCTTGAAACTGGTAGAGCGAGTGCCGCAAGTTCAATCTCCGGAAGCCTGGCTGTAAGCGCTGGGTCTCGATGAATTGCCGACACTTTGACGCAATTGGTCCGTCATTGTGGCCTTCTACACCTGCTATTATAGCCCAGTCCAGCTCTTGCGGTACCACAACGTCAGCTTGTCCCGCTCGGCAATATGCACAATATATGGTCGCCGCAGAAAATACCGCTGGAGGCATACTCGGTGCCGTAACACGTCCTACGGGCAACCGCTCTGCCAGATCTTGGATTCCGATTGCAAATAGCAATGCCCTTCGTCCTTTCGGGCTCTGTGTCCATCTGTTAGGACCCTCTGAGGGTATGGTAGGTTTTTGCCCCACGCCGAAAATGTTCTGCGGTGGCCCTTCGCCGCCGAGCTGTCTGAAGAGCTTGACGGTATCAACTATCAAGTCGAGACATAGTGCCTTCCACCGAATATGAAGCTCCAGATTTCCAATGGGCACCTCGGGATTTCCCAAGCACTTGGTCTTGATAGTGAGGAGCGCCTGAACGAGTACAGCTTCCGAAACTACGCCCACGGCATCCCCTCCTGCAAAGTTTCTTTCCAGAATCACTGCCTGGATTCCTTCGAGGAGCACTGAGATGGTGAACGGGTAGATAGAAGCCCCTCGTGGTAATTTGGATTCGAAGATCATATTGTAGATCTCTCTCAGCGGATGTGGATCTTTCCATTGTTGCCGCATTTTCGTACTCCATTCGTCAACCGTGGTCGCATGGAATACCGCGTGCGGCGCTGCCGACTGCAATGGGTTTAGTACGTGCTTCCCAATCGGCAGACCTCCATGGTAACGCGCTAACTGAGCGTCGATTATGAAGAGTGCAAATATGCTCCTTCTCTTGGTCTCCAGATCCGCCCACTGCTTCCAGCTCTCTAGCCTCTCCTGGATTGGAGCAGCATCTTCTGGCAGATCTTCCAGCGTGAATTCCTCAAGTTCGAACATTCCTAGCCTTCGTGCCCACGAGAACGGCCAACCATGCACAGTTTGGGATATATGTCTTAACTTGTGTGACTGTTGTTGCGTCAGCGAGAGTCCCAAATTCAAAAGCGTGATTCTCCCGATTAAACACCTTTGATAGCATCGCGTATACTTGTCCAAGTATGGAACATGTCACAATTTGCCAACTAGAAGTATGATCGGTCAAGCTTTGCTCGTAAACATAGTTCCACTGAGTATGCAGTTGTCAGCAGAGCCGCGGGAATTAGATGACAAAAAGGAACGACATACTCTAGTCGAAGCGGCAACATAGGCAATTTCCCATAGAAGTTCACCCTAAAGACCACTGATCAATATTAATAGTGGGACTAGGAACTTGGCTTACCTTTGAAACGGCGTCGGCAGTTCCAATGAAGAGAGAGCCGATTGCCGCCATACTGAGTAAAACGAAAGGAGTCGTACCTTTCATTGTCCATGTTGCTTCATGAAGTACTGGGAAACAGGTATTGAAGCGTGAGAAAAATAGTGAGAGGCATACGTCAAAGAACGAGCTCGTAATTCCCTTCTGTCGTATCTCCAGCTTGTAACTCGCCGACTAATATTGAATTGTTAGTGAACAGTCGAGCAAAACAAATGATATCTTCTGCTGTTGCTTACTGCATCAAGAATCAAGTTATTCAACTGTAAAAGGGCTTGCGGACTGGCTTCTTCTATTTGTCTTGATTGGACATCACGAACAGTACTTTTCGCAATGTCGTGGCCCGTAAGTCTGGAATGTTGTGCTCCAGGGTCAGGAGTGTCCGGAATCGACCAAGCCACTGGGGATGGGAATAGATATTGCAGGATATCTTCCGACTCATCGAAAGTCAGAGGATGGCTCTGATCCAGACTGGAAAATTGGAACGGGGCTTGGTTCAGATCGTTGTCCAACTGCGTTCCGTTCACGACTCCTGAGATATCCAGATTGTCATGATGTGATTCTTGTTGCCAGTTCCACATCTCGGCCGCTTGTGAAACACTCGGAGCCGAAGCTTCTGGAACACCTTGCTCATCTAGTTGGGCACTTGATTTTGAGAATCTTTGAAGGTCTGAATCTTTATGTGTTTTTTTGTGGCGGTTTAGAGTGTCAACTCTAGCAAAAGTCCTCCGACAAATTTCACATGAAAACGGCCTGTCTCCGGTATCTGGAAGAAGAGTGAGTGAGACCTTGAAGGGCTGGTGACAAGGGTGCATGGACGTACGCGTTCTTTCATGCCGCTTCGGAAGGTTAGGTCATCATATCGCAAGCAGACTAATGATGGTGTCAACTCACAAGCAAGTGTTCGTATTTCGAAGAAAACTTATGGCAGTATCTACAATGCTGCCTCCTCCGGCCCACCTCGCTTGCTACTTGTCCTCTCAGGGTCTCCATTCCCTCACCAATAGAAATCATATAAGTCGAACAAAATTCCAGAAGCCTGTAGAACCCTTGCCGATGTGCATCTTCAAAGAGTAATTTCAGGCTTTCCTGAAGTCACAAAAGATAATCTGGTGCTTGCAAAGCATGTCATTACGTTGAAAATGAGCTTACCACGGTCAGAATGGGTCTAAGCATTCCGAGAGCAGTAAAGCGTTGAAATGCTGTGGCCGTGGAGCCGATTTTACCCCGCAAAGACAGACCGCGATCACCAACCAATTCCCAACCGAGGCGAGGCTGACAATCCCATTTCACGTGACGCCGTCCATCTGAACTTCATAGCACAGAAACTGTGTGGTTAACGAGGCTGGCATTCGTTTTCTGTGGATTTCAAAGCGCTTACAATAGCTCTCTGCGCCAGCTCATGGAGGGAACCTACATTGTACCAACCGACTAGATTCCTCAGCAAATACTACCAGTCCAAAGAATTTTAGTCTATTAGCAATATGGCAAAGCTAGGTCACTGCGATCGAGTCTTCACTATATATATGTGACCCAGTTAATAACTAGCAACAGAAAAATGCGGTGCAGCCCCCTATCAAGCGACTAAACACCATCAGGCAACCTCATCTCCACCAGAGTGACTCATCATGCATGCTTTGGAGGTGTGGACCTAAAAATTGTCGTCTAATATGCCCATCGGTTAATATGGCTTTGCTTGCACTATTATCGTCACCTATCTTACTTCTTGGTTTGTCGAAATTGGGTCTGCGGGGCGGCTGTTGCCGTAATGTCCCCTGGTGTGGAGAATCAAATATTGCGGTACCCTAATATCCGACACTCCACTCTCCCTGGGGCGTAGTCGGATGGATATATTGGACAATTTTTGCTTTACGAGCATTTGGCATTCTCACCTTATTTCAGCCTATGTGTGACTCCCTGTGCTGAGGCGGCGCGGGCTACCCGTTAAGTCCGTGATTATCACAAAACCACACGTGTACCCAATCTAGGTGGGATATAATTGCAAGGTGCAACAAAGACATGTTATTGATGTCCCAAACCTGTACCGAGTCTACACGCTCACGTCTGAGAATACTCAGGTAAATCACACCAATATCTGCGTATACACAAATTCAGCATCCGTCATCCAGTCAACTATGTCTGGTCCTCATCTAAGAACTGCCATTGTCACAGGGGCGACATCAGGCATAGGACTTGCTCTGACACAGCATCTCCTCTCGCTCGAGAACCCAGCTTGGCGAGTGGTCATGGTTGCGCGAGGCACGCCTGCCAAAAAGCTCAACCTCGATCCGGACCGAACATTATTCATCTCAACAGATGTTTCATGCTGGCATGAACTGTCGAACGCATTCAAGCAAGCCTGGAACTGGAATGGAATGAACACGAACCGCATTGACTTCATCGCTGTAAATGCGGGGACTGACGACAAGGAATCCATCTACGATGCCATGGATCTGGATGCCGAGCCTGGTATCCCCAACTTGAAATGCATTGAGGTGAACCTCCTCAGTGTGGTGTACGCACTCAAGCTGTTCATCTACTATGCACGGAAATCTCGGATGGTGTCGAAAATGTCGGACTTTAATCCGAAGTTTGTGATCACTGGAAGCTGTGTTGGGCAGTATCCATTCCCCGTGGCACCACAGTATTGTGCCTCAAAACATGGAGTGGTGGGGCTGACTCGCTCGGTTGGCAGGAGGCTACTGAAGCATGACAATATTGCTGTCAATTGCATCATGCCTGGCTTCGTACCTACCTCACTTGCGCCTCCTAAGTTGCTAGAGTTGTGGCCCAAGAAACATGCTACTTCAATCGCAGCAGTGGTCAGGGCGTTTATGGAGCTGATCAATGACAGTGGGAAAGTCGAGCAAGACGGAAGATCTGATGGCGCAAATGGGTCGATCAAAACTGCGCAGACTGTCGAAGTGGTAAACGACACGCTCTTTTATCGCTCTGAGGTTGCTAGTCCAAATGAGAGTATGGAGTTCTTGAGAGCACAGGCTGAGGAAGGTGGCTTATGGATGAGCATGTTTTGAGAAACCTCAGGCACACTTTGACTGCTTAAGAGAAATCAATTCGAGGTCGTCATGTCTCATCGTAGGCACTATTACGATTCTCTCGTTGAATCGTTGGGAAAGCAGCATATCTGAAAACTGGCAGGAGGACGTAGAATCTTCGAATTAAACTAGCTGTTTCTCGAAAATGCCGCTCATATACTTCTTACTCTGCTGTTACTGCCTGTCTCCGAGTATAAGTCACTACCGCCCGAACGCGTGGCAGCTCCGGATGTCAATACGTCTGTAGACGTTTGACAAGCCCAAAACAAGGCACAAAAACCCTCCCCCCCTCCCAGGTATTCAGCCCCTTCTCCATTAATTTTGGCAACAACTTCCCTCCCTCAGGAGCTATCACCCTCACTCGAGCCATCATCGAAGGCTTGTCCCTGAGCGATTTTCTTGTTTTGACCTGTCGATGTTTTCCAGGCTGGCCTACCAGAGAAGAAATATTCGTCGATTTGCTCCAATGTAAGACGAGCGGTTTCGGGCACGAAGAAGAAGGTTAGCAAGAGCATTAAAAAAGTTACACCTGGACGTTGTGAGCATAGACCTTATTCGAGAGGAAAGGGAATGTACCCGAATAGAAATATCCAACACTGAGACCCATATTACCGTAGTCTACGCTGAGCATGTAAGGGCCGTAGAAACTGCCAGCGAAGCCAAATATCTGATACACCAGCGTTGTCGACGCTTGACCATATGTTCGCAGTCTGAGGCTGTGTTGCTCAGGTGCGGCAATCCAGACGCTGGTGCCAATGAACATCCCAAACAAGTATGCCCAGAGAAAGAGGAACACGAGCAGCACGACCTTTGCTGTACGGCTGTCTTGACCTAGGACGGATCCCACAATCGCGATGGTGAGCATGCATATGGTCATGCAAAAATAACCCCAGAGCATTGAAAAGCGTCGTCCACCGTATTCAATGACAAACGGGCCAGGTAGAGATCCTGCCATCGTACAGCTAGCTAGGATGAAGTTGTTGAGGAAAGGGCTTTTAATACCAACTTTGGCGAGAAAGATTGCTCCGTAAGGCCCGACAAACTTAGAGCCAGTGATAGCGAGTCCCACCATGATAAGTCCACTAATAAGGGTACGTCGAAAGTTACCACCCTGGTAAATCTCTGTCCATCTCGAGTTCGCATGGTCTAATTTCTCCATTTCGATATGGCGTTGCACATCTTGTACTTGAAGAAGGACGTCCGGATGCTCGGGTGTTTTGGCATAATACCATGCAAATGATCTTTTTGCGGCATCATCTCGGCCCTTAGTCAAGAGCCAGCGAGGGGACTCTGGGAATAGGAGCACACCGAATCCGAGGATGCATGAAAGCGGAATTTGACAGATAATGGGAATCTGCCATGCGAGATTACTGGTATAGCTCGAAGAGCCTAAGCAAACTGCAGCTGCGACCGCATTTCCTGTACCGAGTCCAATATTGTAGAGAGCGAGCAGCATCCCTCTCTTGCTTGCGACAACGCACTCCGCGCCGTATACCGGAGCGGCAGCAATAATATGCCCAAGCCCCACGCCGCCGATACACTTACAGACAAGGTAGGCAGTGAAGTTTCCAGCAGTACCCAGCATTCCTCCCGCGCCGATGGCTGCGAAAGCTGCTCCTACTTGAATCGTTCCGCGGCGCCCGAGGCGATTCCCAACAGGACCAGAAATCGCGCCACCAAGGGCAATGAAAAGCAATGTCAAGGAGACTAGACCTTGTTGTAGGGCGGTTTGTGAGCATACTACGGCAGTGATTCCTGTCTGAGGGTCTGTTTTTGGAGCGCATTTCCCAAAAGATTTCCGATACGGCTGCATTTGAAGGACAGTGCCACCGAATCCTGGGTATTCGTTAGAAAACCAGACACTAAGGTCCTGAATGTGTGGATAACATTGACTTACCCAGGTCGAAGTTAAAAATCCAACCTGCAAGAGCAATAAACGACGCAAACAAGATCATTTGTTTTGTCGCCTTCTGCTGCGAGTGGACGTGCATGGGAGAAGACTCCTCGGAGGTATTCTCCTTTGTCTCCACGGTAGGATTCATATCCCCTTTCGCCATGACCATTGTTTCAATGCTACCCCCTTCAGTATAGGTTCCGATTTGAGGGTATAACTTTGCAATGTGCTGTCGTCTTGTGAGATAGATTTGGAGAACACGAATGTTGTGCGAGCCGAGCTACCTATTTGTAGTCGTTGCCCTTCAAGCGGTTGGCTGGCTACATAAGTACGGTAATCACGTTGTTAGTGCCAGGAAGCAGGAGCCCCAGGCTTCCATCCCCAGATTCTGTCCTGTTACCTATCCAACCCCGAGGGGAAAGAAGCCATCAATGTAAACTCAGAGCTGGGCCAATACTTTCTACCAAACGGGCGGGTCAGAGTACCACAATTGCGGTACCAACTAGCTCCAAATAGACCAGTAGCCAGGTTTTCAAGTCTCAAGCGAGAGGTTATTATCGGGTCATGGTCGGGAGCAAGCGTACTTTCCTGAACGCGAATCGAGAAAGAAGATTCACAGGTTCTTCATCGTTGCCAACAAGTGGGGAAAGAGCCCGTCCCTTATCTTGTCAATCTACAGTAGGTCATGATTTCCAAGTTGGCTCGTGGCGTCGAGTGGTTCGTTTCCTGTAGCTATGATCACACGAAACGCAGCTCTGAGCCCGCAGGACAGATCAAGGTTTCAAGGAAGCGGACTCGTGCAGTCCTTCGTAATTGATGCCTTCAGCTTTAAAAACCCGTGCAACCTAGACAAGGCCGGGAGGGTTGAGGCTGAAGTGTGGAGCATCTGAGCTGAGTACTTCACCGTATATGCCAAGGATGCCCAGCTTTCTACAATCTGGAGAAACTTGGAAAGTTTGCTCAGTTTGTTTCTAAAACGGCCGATGTCTAGAAAAAAAAGTAGAATCGCTGTTTTGCACGTGTTTTCTTAGGCCTCAAATCAGCACAAGATTTCGCATCACAACATGTCAAAGATGGCCGGGACAAAACGTACGATAGATGCCGGGGAGAAAGGACCTAGTAAAAAGACCAAATTCGCAGGAGACAGAGAAAGGACGAGCAAGGTCAAAGAACGTTACCGCCCTGAGGTATTCAAGTCGAATAAACCTGAACCATATCTTAGTGGTAAGTTGCAAGGATCATGCCTCAGAGTCGGTACGATATGCTAATGAGTTATACAGACACGACAGGCTCATCGTCCCGTGAAGCCCACGTAAAGCAGAAACAGCTTGCTTCCGAACGAAAAGCAGCCAAACCTAACGCGGACTCGATCTATCGGTCGAAGAAGATATGGGAACGCCTGCGCCGCAAGTCCCACGTCCCTAAAGATGAGCGGGACCAACTTGTCAAAGAGTTGTTTGATATCATTACCGGAAGAGTTACAGAGTTTGTTTTCAAACATGATTCCGTTCGTGTCATTCAATGTGCATTGAAATATGCGACCCCCGCACAGAAGAAACAGATTGCCATGGAGTTGAAAGGACATTATAGAGAACTGGCTGAATCAAAATACGCTAAGTTTCTGATTGCGAAGATGGTAACGGAAGATGATGAGGTTCGGGACGCTGTCGTGGAAGAGTTCTACGGTCATGTCAAACGGCTCATCAGACATCCTGAGGCGAGCTGGATCGTGGATGATATCTATCGCACAATAGCGAGCAAACAGCAAAGAGCTATTATGCTGCGCGAATGGTATGGGCCCGAATTTGTTGTCTTTGCCAAAGCCAACAGCAAGTCGGACAATGTCCCCACCGATCTATCGGAGATTCTGGCTCAGAACCCAGAGAAGAGGAGTCCGATCATGCAGCATTTGAAGGAAATGACCAATCAACTTGTTCAAAAGAAGACGACAGGATTCACAATTCTTCACGATGCGCTGCTGCAATATTTCCTCAACTGTAAACCAGACAGTCCAGAGATTACAGAGTTTCTTGAGATGCTACGTGATGACGAGGAGGGTGACTGCTACAAGAACCTAGCCTTCACCAAGTCAGGTTCCCGCCTTGTCTGCCTCTCGCTCGCCTATGGCAGTTCTAAAGACAGACGCACAATCCTCAAGTTCTTCAAGACTCACATGAAATTACTGGCTTCTGACCCATATGGTCACAATGTGCTCCTGACAGCATATGACACCATTGATGATACTGTCATGACCGCAAAGGCCATATTTTCAGAACTCCTGGGCAAGGACCTTGATGGCGAAGCGAGAGATCAAGATTTGCTGTCTCAGACAGAACATCTTACAGCTCGGATTCCACTTCTATATCTCATGTCACCGGAGGCACCAAAGTGGCTCGTGACAGATGACACTACGGCAATCATCAAAGAAGTTCGTGGGATTCGCACCATGACCTCGAAAAAGGATCCGGAAACGCGACGCCATGAACTGTTGAAATCCATCTCACAATCATTACTCGACTTGATCGCCTCTCAATCCAGCTTGCTCGCAAAGTCCAGTTTTGGATGCCAATTCGTTACCGAAGTGCTCCTCGGTGCAATTGGCGATGCCCAGCCAGCCTTGTCGGCTCTTGCGAAAATAGGGAGCGACGAGAGTGAGGAAAGTGCTCAAGTCCTGAGCACCCCGGCCGTTGGCAGAATGCTCAAAGCCCTTGTCCAGGGTGGCCGGTTCGACAAGGAGACCAAATCCATTGTCAAGGTGGAGCCACCACTCAAATTTCACGGACTGTTGTACGAGCAGATCAATACCCGGGGAGAAGAGGAGATTGCGAACTGGGCGAACGGGCCGAATTCGTTTGTCGTCGTGGCAATGTTAGAAGCCAACGACTTTGAGGAGAAACAAGAACTGTTAAAGAAGTTGACACAGAAGAAAGATGCCTTGGATCCGCAGGTTGCGGGGGCAAGAATCATTTTGAAAAGCATCCTCGGCGGGACTGAGGCACAAACCGAAAGCAAGGATCAGGGGAAGGTCAAGGCGAAGGCTAAGCATGCTACAGCACCAGAAGATGTCGAAAAAGAAGAGAAAAAGTTGAAGAAAAAGACGAAGAGTGGTACTGAGGAACAAGTTGCGAAAGAGGAGAAATTAATCAAGGAGACCGCTGGTGAGAAGAAGTCGAAAAAGACCAAGAAGTGAACGTTGAGCATGAATTCGGCATTGTTGATGAGGACTTCGTAAGTCCATTAGCTACAGTAGGTGTATAGACGAAGCAAATCGGTATGGACAACAAGTATTGGATAAATGACAGGGACAGGGGGGGCCGCACAAGGACCTACAGGCGATTGTTCCGCCCATGCTCTCCCAGAATGCGAATGATGGTCCCCTCCTGGGGTACCCGCCTTCATGCTGAATTCCGCAAGTATTCAAGTGCGATGCCATGAAAATCAAACTGAAGGAGTGGGCCATCAATACCGGCCTTTCCGTCTAACCCATGATGTTTGCAGGGCCAAGCCGCAGATGACGTGGAAAAGAGATCGACTTTGCACCACTTTCGATGAGCATCGATTTCGACCTCGTGCGGGTGGATAGCGGACTCCTTACCCCTCGTGTGTAGCGGTTAGAGCGGCGAGAGAATGACGATAGAACAGCCAGGGCCTGCTTTCAGAGGGCTGTACCTATCTCGAGATTTTCTTGAACGACGGCGAGGAATACCTTACGCGGTTCTCGTGCGAGCCATACTCGTCCCTAGTCGAGGATTGGTTTATCCCGTTGGGTGTAACTTGGGAATGCCTTTTACTTTTCTTCACCATTATCTTCTTGTCCTTAGTTTCACTGTGTCGATTTACTCTTCGTGAAATCAAATTATTACGACATTTGTAACTCTTTTGAGTCCATAGATATGTCTCTTCCTTGACTGCGAGAACATTCTAATGACATTCTTGCTCGTGACGAACTTCGCACGTGACCTTTTATGTCGTCCACGCCCTTTCACTTACCCAGCAACGCAGCCCCTGAAATTGCAAATGCCAACCTTTCATGTGCGCATAAATTCAGACTGTGAGCTTGTCTTCCTATGAATTTTCCGCTGGTGTCTTCCGAAGCTTGCAACGGAAGCACAGCCAGCAATTCTCCATGAGAGACATAGCATGCCTGAACAAAGTTGCAATGCTTGACTTGTCCATAAAGGGAAGGGTGTGAACGAAGACTCCCAGAACGAAGAACGCGAAGACCAAGGCGGCAAAATATTCAGTCGCAGAACTGGCGCAAACTGTACGCTCATTGAGTAAATTGAGCAGGCCATTGCTACGTGGGAGATATACAGCCAAAGGATCATTGTCAAGCTCATCAGCTACAGGTCATTAATGAACGGCAAGGCGCAGTGAAGGTACCAACAAGATGAGACTTTGATGATCTCGACTCCATAGATCTTGCATGCCCCCATTCACGCACGACTTGCGAGAGAAGATGCCGAAAACCCTGATCAAGTATTCATTCGGTGGGATCCCATATCGCTTCCTCGGCATTCAAATTGCCGTATGTGAGGGGACCCGCGTTCATACCACCCTCAAATTCCCGGTTTTTATGGTTCTCAGCCACAACTTCCCTATGCAGATTGCCCCCATAGTAGTAACTATCAACAAAGCTGCATGACACCATCGATGTTTGTGAACAAGTGTACAATTAGGTCAGCGCCTCGGCAGACCTACCTGAACCAGTTGCGAAGTGCCAAGATTGGAGGGTCCTCAAGTACATACAATACGCTTTAAAGCGGCAGCCGGCACATTTCCCCCCTCGGTGGGTACGGCCTACACAGTACTGGCGAGTAGATACTCCGTACCGTACATACTCGGACACGTAAGTTCGTAACTTGTAAGACGTCAGGGTCCAATGACTTGGGGCCCAAGGCACCCCTACAGACGAGTGGGGCGTGAGGCACGGCTGCACGGGATACCAGGTGCCAGCAACGCGGGGCTTTCCTTTAGTGGCTTCGCGATCAACAATTGAAACCCAAGCACGAGGGGGATTCCGTCATTCTCCAATTTCGATTTGTGCGCTTCCAGGCACGACTCACAGTTCACAACTCGAGTCCTCGTCCTGCGTACAGGTGGGCAGGCAGCGGCCCCTAGTGGCCCATCCAACCTAATACCAGTTCAGTCCTCCATCCTGCGCATGTGCCGGTTCTCTTTTAACCCACGATTTATCGGTCTACCAACTTCTCGTCCACAGCCCTTCCTCTCTCCTCGAAATAGACCCTCGTCGCTGCAAAAGTCCTATCCATATCCCCGCCTTTGATCCCACTCTGATTATTCCGTTCCTCCTTGCTAGGTCATGCAGCAATATGGGTTCAATTAAGACTGACGCAAACGGGCATGGCTCGCAACTCCTCCATATCGATGCCTCCTTCGACAACAAGAACTCGGAGGAATCTGCTATTGAACTGGTCTACAGAATCCAACCCAAATGGCGAACTGCTCCTGGTAAACTAGAAGTCGTCAAGTTCACCGACGGCATCACAAACACTGTAAGGCCCCTCCACTGCTACCTATCCACGGCGAGGCACGTGCTCACGCGGTATCTGCTCTTCCAGTTGCTCAAAGTCGGCAAACATCTACCTGGCCTGTCCCAGGATGAGATCGATCGAGACTCTGTTCTGCTGCGTGCCTATGGCAACAACACTGAAATCTTGATCGATCGAGATAGAGAAGCTATGTCGCATGCGCTATGTGCTGAGCGTGGTCTTGCTCCCCCATTGCTAGCAAGGTTCAATAATGGCCTGTTGTATAGGTACATCATTGGAAAAGTGTGTACTCCTCAAGACTTGATCAGGGAACCTGTGTGGCGTGCTGTGGCTACTCGCCTGGGTGAGTGGCATGCCCGACTTCCCGTGGACTCGGTTGCAGAAAGCAGCAATGCTACCAATGGGCATGCCGTGAATGGTACATCTCCCAATTCTCCCTTGAACTCGAGGTCACCTGTTCCAAACTGCTGGTCCGTCATGCAGAAGTGGGTTGGCGCTTTGCCAGATGAGACACCCAAGAAGAAAGCCAGGAAAGAACTTCTTCAGGGAGAACTCGACCGATCCTTCAAAGACCTTGACAATGAGCGGGGTCCAGGCGTCAAGGGGTTTGTCTTTGGACACTGTGACCTGTTAAGTGCCAATGTCATCATGTTACCCTCCGAGTCCGTCGATAGTAAGGCGGATAACACTCTGAAAGTCTCCTTCATCGATTACGAATATGCCACACCATGCCCTGCCACTTTCGATATTGCCAATCATTTCGCCGAATGGGGTGGCTATGACTGTGATTACGGTATGCTACCAACAAAGTCTATCCGTCGTCAATTCCTCAAAGACTACCTCGACTCGTACAAAGCCCACAGCGACACACCCTTCCCTGGTAATATGCTCCAGGTCTTGATGGAAGAAATCGATCGATGGCGCGGTATGCCTGGTTTATACTGGGGCATCTGGGCTTTGATCCAAGCAACCATTTCCCAGATCGATTTTGATTATGCCTCCTACGCAGAAGTACGACTAGGTGAATACTTTGCTTGGAGAGCAGAAGAAAGCGGCAGCCGAGCCCAGGAAGGCGCTGAGCTTCCACTTCGTGAGCGAAGGTGGGCAGAAGAATAATGACTTGATCATTTCATTAGTAGTTGCCATTGTCGGTGTGCGCCAGTGCTACGGTCAACAGGACGCATACAATCCTAGAGTTGTAATGCCATCTTCGCGTTCGTGCGGCTGAAGGCACAACATGACGCGTGCCCAGGCTGCTCGCGCCACAGGACTTATGGCCCTTTTAAGACGCAACTCACGTTACAGCCAAGCACAAACTACCTATGGAGGATGCCTAACATCGCCAAAAGTGTCGAGTCATGGAGACTGCCAGGCCAAGCAAGGATGCAAGAAGAGCCACCTAAGAGCCACCGAGAGCCAAGATGCAAGCTGCTTATGTAATAAATAAGCACTTGTCAGTCTCTATATCAATACATTGAACATCATATTTATTGTGCTGCATCTCAACTTCTCGATCCGCTCATAAGGCTCGGATACATACATGGGTGAGCAACATGAGACTTCGTCCAATCATAGCTACACACTCTTTATAAAGACACTAACCAGCCGACTTTCGCCAGCCTATCAACTAATAGGACCAGGCTATATATGGCGAGAACAGGCGAATCGCCAGAAGAGACACCAGATTTGCTCGTGGATTAGGCTCAATGTCATCCCAAATACAACGCAATGTTTTCATCACGTCCAGCAATCCAGAGCAATTCAAGAGCAAATGCAATCGGCGCACAGTCTCTTCAGTTGCATCTAAGATCTGCCGTCCGACCTCAAAGAGAATAGTGCT
This sequence comes from Exophiala aquamarina CBS 119918, assembly GCF_000709125.1. Lineage (NCBI taxonomy): Eukaryota > Fungi > Ascomycota > Eurotiomycetes > Chaetothyriales > Herpotrichiellaceae > Exophiala > Exophiala aquamarina. Next base: position 1,587,767 of record NW_013550582.1, read on the forward strand.
TGGTCGGACACTCTATCGCCCTTTCCTACAACGTGGTGAAGAACGATCGTCGCCCAAAAGTGAAGGCCAGGACGAGAGCAAAAGTTCCTCTTCCCAGAATGATACCGAGCAAGCGCTTACCCGTGTCATGGAAACCACATTCTTAAAGGGGTCACCTTTGGGAAGTCCGTTGGTCGATCCTTTTGAAAGTTATCCCGTCCAAATTCGACCATATGTCCCCTTCCTTGTGGATTATTGTAGGCCTTGCCACCATCATGCCTTCCAATGTACCCCTGGGACGAACTCCAGGCCGTTCTGTTCTCAATCGTCCCGTCCGATGCATATAGCTGCCTTACTGACTGCTCGCTGAATTGTAGTCATCCGATTCCTGACACCGAGGTTTAGTCCTGCCCTTGCAACCGAGACTAGCAGATATCTGGTGTGGTTCAATGTTTCCATGCACAATCCTGAGCTTTTCCATGTCCTCATTGCCTTGAGCCAGGCATACTATAACATCGACCAACGGGGGTTTGGCCAGCCACATACCATATCGTTATACCATCGCGGCGAGGGTCTGAAGCAATTGAGGAAGAAATTTGAAACAGCCAAGGCTGCGGACGACGACGCTTCCATCCTGGCTGTGCTGTGGCTGATGGATGTAGACGTAAGTACACATCGATTACCCGCAGACTTTGGTTTGGAGACCAACTCGCTGATGGTGATTTATTCCTTGGGAAACTAGCAGGCAGCGAATGGAGATGGCCATGCTTTTTCGATGCATAAACGAGCGCAGGAGCATTTTGTATCCACGCGAGGGGGGATCCGCAAGCTGCACCCAGAACTACAGGATGAATTACTCAAGTTCGTTCAATTCCCTCTCCACTGCTTGTCTTTGTTGACAACGGACCAGGAGCGAATTCTTTCTACCCCTTCTTTTATACGGTAGTTTCGCTTGCGAGTTCACTCGGGGTGATGTTCTGGTACGCTTCAAGGAGCACGGCCCCGTGAAAGCATGGCCCGAAAACAATGCTTCAGCGGTCTTATCCACCATTACTGCGAAGCGACTCCTGATCTCCCCAACGGTGGATATTCTGCAGGGCATTTTTGAACATGTTTCTCTCGAGCCACGTTATATGCGGACGGCAAGCGCTGATATCACGGGTTGCGAAGGCCTCACTTCGCAATCGATCCCCACCCAGCGCATCAGTCCGATGACCGAGATGTTCAGGGTGCTCCATCTTACGGACCAAGTCAAGCTCAAAACGTTGGATCATCGAATCATTCTCGCATTACTCGTTTACATTTTCAACCTTCACAATCAGCCAGGTGCATTTACTCTAGCGCCATCTCCGACGGGCACACCATCAGACAGCAGGGATAGCTCTCCGAGGAGCTATCTAGATATCCTGTCAGATGTTGCCCTTGAAATGACACGTCCGAGCCATCCAGAAGATCCCGATAGGGTGACGGAGCGAGAAGTCACGCTCTGGACCATGGTTGCTATCGGATCGTCCGCGGCCTTCAGTCCGTGGAGGCTGGAGATTCCCTTCATGGGCCATATGATTGTGCTGATGGAGAACGATGGGAAACAGACAGAACAAGGTTGTGTTTCTGGTGCAGATCTCGTCGCCTCTACCAGCGGTCCGCGTAGTGATTGTGGTCAGGTACATCCGATGGAACCGTCGAATCTGGACACGCTCACTCAATACCTTCGGGGTTATTACCTCTATGGTGCAGACAAGGTTCATTTGGATAGTTTACCGCGCTGGAAGAATTGAGAGGGTAGATATCGCATAGCTACGACAGTTGGTCTGTGGTGGCCCGTCGAATATCTATCAAACCATCCGTCGATCATGAGATGTAGCCGGCTACTCAGATTTCAGCAGTAGCCATAGCCTTTTCCCCAAAATTACAAGATACAGTGAGATTTGACACATCTCTCTGCAAGTATGGCCAACATTGCGGCCACGATACTCACAACGCGGGAGCGGAACACGCTAGAGCGACTTCATCAGACGACCTGACTCAACACCAGGACTAGTCGATGCTGCCACTCTCCAAACCCTTCGACTTCGACTTCGACTTGGCCGGCCGCAGCATAATCATCTGAACATACCAACCATCCCCGGCCGTCCTCACTCCCCCTGCCTGTTCAAGCCTCCTCTCCGAGAACTCCTCACCTTGATCCCCACCCTCCTCCCAACGCAATAGATCAATCCAGATATCCTTGCCCGGCAACACCCCGAACCCGACGCTCTCATACACCTTCATGCCCATTGGACTGGCTTCAAGCATACACGGCAGGCCTAGCTGATCTGCCTCCCGCACGGCAAGACGCATCAGCATCCCGGCCGCGCCGCGCCGGTGGTGCGCGGGATCCGTGTATACGTTGTCGATCAGGACGTGCGCCCCGATGAGCTGTGTGGCTTCTTGTCGCGCGGCGATCAGGGATGCGACGAAAATGTCGCTCAGCTCGTGGTTCATATGCGGTGTTTTTGCGCTGCTGGTTGCAGCAGCTTCGGTGTCAGCGGCGACACTGGATGCAGATTGCTTGTCGATTTCCCTCTGTGTCTCGGTATCAGGATGCGCGCCCGTCGCCGGCACGACGTAGTATTTGATCGCCGCTATCACACGTCCTTCCGGCCTTGCACCATCTCCCTCGGCCTCCCCCGCGCCCTCCACATCTGTCTCCACATCTGTCTCGTCTGGAACAAGTTGGTCATCCAGGACAACCACGAACCTGACCTCATCCTCATTCTTCAACGACTCGGTATCTGTCTGGAGATATCTCGCCCAGTTGGCCGCGTTGGTGAGTTCCGGCCGGTACATGATCGTCCCCATCAACGGGATTTCCAGCCATGCCGCCAGGTGCACCCGCGCGATCGCCCTGAAGAGCTTGAAGTCGTGGGGCCGCGAGCGTGAGAGGGTGTATGTATGGAGCGTCATTTCGGGTTTTCCTGGGGGCTTTTTTTGGAGAAGGGGGGAGGGGGGGGGGGGGGGGTTCCGTCCTTGATTCGCGTTGGAAATGTAGCCTCTTTCTTTTTTAAGGACTTCCTGGATCGGAAAAGGCTGATTATATATGCTCAGTCAGATGCGTGGTGAATTTCTCCCTGATGGATCCGTTCTATCGATTCATTGCTGGAGAGAGAAAAATGTAGTTCTTTAACTATACGTATGTACCCATTTAACGGGCGTGCGGCACTCTCTGAATTCACATACCAGATGTCTCTCGGAACTCTGGTTGTCGAAGGGAGTGGAGACACATGCGCCGCTTGCTTACCTTGACTGGCGAGAAGTACAGAAATTAATAGTCATGTGACTATCATAGTAGTGAGGTTACAGTTGACACCCGGTTTTTTTTCCCTAACCGACCAATATGTATGCTAGCAGCTTCCGCTTCCGGTAGGTATGTACCACCTGTCAGCAGCGTCGGCCAAGGGATGTGTGTGAGTCATGGTCGGTGCTAGTCGTAAACCCATCGAAAGTCCGGTGAATACATCCAAATATACATGACAAGCAGCACTTGTGCAATGACGTCCCTGCTGTGCCTGCCTAGGAAGATCTGAGGACTGCTAACAATGTACAATAGGCGCCGTAATGTCGATTTGTGCTAATTAAATAAGTAATACGGGAGCCGCGGAATTTATTCATTTTGGGGGGAGTGGGGGGGGGGAAGGCTCCGATTTAATAGTTATTTAGTCATTGTCGTGATTGGATTCGATGTTCCCCGGTCCGATGGGCGATACCGACTTCATCTCGAATCCTCCCTCCCTCCGACTCCCTCTTCCACGAGCCTCAGCACGTCGCTCACAAGGTAAAGACTGCCGGCAATGCAGATGTGGCCGCGGCCGCGTTCGGCCAGCGTGACGGCCCGCTGAATCGCGGCTGCGACGTCGCCGTTCTTCGGTGCGCCTTCCACCCTTCCAGAGGTCAGTGCCCGGGCCTGGTCGGCCAGCTCGGCGGCAGAGAGGCTCTCGACCCACGGCATTCCGTCGACGGGGCCGAACGAGCAGGCGACGACGTTGTCGCCGTCGTGGATCAACGTGTGGAGAATCGTGTCGATCTCCTTCCCGCGCTTCATCGCCAGCACCCATGTCAGAGGCCGTCCCTGCAGAGCACGTTGCCGACGGACGTTGCGGTCGATGTGTGTGGCGAGTGCGGCTGCGGATTGCGGGTTGTGTGCGCCGTCGACGAGGGCTCGGATGCTGAAGTGCTCCTTGCCGCGGGGTTCCGACGGTAGGAGGTGCGCGGGCAAAGTGAGCCATTCCAGGCGGCCGCGGATCGAGGCGTGCGCGTTTTGGATCAGCGCTGGGAGGTGCTGGATCGTCGACCGGATGCGTTGCGCGAACGGTTCTGGGATGGGTGTGGGGTCTAAGGGGCCCTTCGAGGAGGATGGGTTTTGTTGTTGCTCAGCTATGTAGTACGCGGTGTATGCGGTGGAGAGGTTCTGCCTCTGGTGATCGGCGAGCCCGAGCGCTCGGATCGTAAGTGAATCGAGGACTGCTGCCTGCGTCGCGGGCAGTCTGAACCACAGGCCGCATTCGGCAGTAGTAGTTGTAGTTGTAGGAGGAGTAGCAGTGGTACCAGGATCAAGTTCATCCAGTTTCTGTTTCACTACGTCTTTGACGACCTCGTCGTTACTCTCGTCGACCACGACGGGGACACCTCTTTTGAAGATCCCACACTTCTCACGCGCAATTTCCTTTAAAGTGCTTCCCAGGAATTCCGTATGGTCCAGGCCGACTTTCGCCAGGACACTCACGCACACATCCTGTGGCCGGAGAGCATTGGTGGCATCCAGCCGTCCGCCCAGTCCACATTCGACGACGCCGAAATCCATGCCCTGGCGGGTGAAGAGCTCGAACGCGACAGCAGTGAGGATCTCAAACTCGCTCGCGTTGATGCCCTCCTTGACCGAGAGGTCCCTCAGCTCGTTCTCAACCTGCAGGAAGACTTCCTTCTCGACGACACGAGAATTGAGCCAGATGCAGTCCCAGCGATTGACCAAGTGCGGCGAGGTGAAGCGGCCGACCTTGTAGCCTCGGTGGGCGAGAAACGTCGAGATGTAGCTGGCCACCGACCCCTTTCCATTTGTGCCAGCTATGTGGATGGCTCGCCAGGGCAGCGGGTCATGCACGTCGAATAAAGGTCGGAGGAGCGACGAGATCCGCGACAGTCCGAGATTAATCATTATTATTGTTATGTTGAGTGACGAGATCCTCCTTCCTTCATCGGGGAACTCTCTGTTGTATCGCACCTCTGATGGTCGACTACCGGGTGAAAGTGTAACAGATTCAGGAAAGAGTCTGCATTATGAGTCGACAGCCTTCGGCCGGCTACGGAGGGGGATGATGGTGGACCGATCCTTCTGGATGTGGATACTCGAGAGTGCTGGATTCTGCGAACGCAAAACCTTCATTAACTAATTCATATAATCAGTCGCTTTGATAAAGCAAAATAGGAAAAATGAGCGTAGAGTCACGTGGACGCCACGGCTCCGAGATAGCTTGATTTATATATTGACAAAAGCCTAGCGCAGGGGCATGTGCCATCGAATGATATTTACTTGGATGCAAAATCTCCAACCTCTCTATACAAAGTATCTTATAATTCTCGAACTCCTCGCTAACAAGGATCATAGTGCGTGGAATGCACAAAACGTAATGCAAAAAGGTCTGTGTCGCTCAGCAAGCCACCAGTGATGGGAGAATCAATCGATCTGCAATCCACTCGTGTCTTGCCGACACTGTATGTACGTCAGGTCGAGCGTTTCAACCATCTAGCCTCAAATGCCTCCTGACAGACAGATATCGCTCGTAGCCGAAAAGCTTCAGCTCAACCCTCACGAAACTCAACCAGGCCTGGAACAAATGCCAGAAGTTTCTGGGATTGAGTAGACTTCCCTCTTTTCGGATCTTCTCCTTTTCCTCCTCCCACACGGTCAAACTCGCATAGCGAGCGAGGATCATCATTGGGCGCATCGGTTGTGTTGAGCCTAGAGACTCGTCCAGACTACGGGTGAGGTCATTGGTTTTCAGAATCAGCAGAATGATCCGAGGCACGGATCCTAGTAGCTGCACTAGCTGTTGTAGGAGGTCTTCGCCAAATACTTGATTGATATCTTCTTTCTCCTTGGTGTTTCGAGCCGAAGTTGCGACTTCCTTCCTCGTCAACACTCGATAGTCGCGACCTGTAATTGCCGAGGCGAACAAAGGGAACTGTTCGTCGGTGATTCCTGCGACTTCATAACAGTATTTACGCATTCGAGCTTCGTCCGCGTCGATCACTGCCAGCCATAGTCTGGCATAGTCTCGCCGCAACTTGTCGTCGGGCATGCGGTAAAGGCCATGGTCGTAGAGAATAATGTCGAAATTATATGGATATCTCCGGGTTGGATTGTGGCGTACCGCGATATTGCCTCCATGTGGATCACAATGAAGAGGGGCGCCGCTCCGGAAAATCATAGTGTTGAAGATTCTGGCCAAAGTCGCAGAGACTTCATCGGGAGATATACTGTTTTTGACGAAGTATTCGAGATTGTCCACTCTTGCGCCTGTCACGTAGTCCATGACGAGAATCCTCCGACTGGCTGAGATGACTTTGGGAATAACGAGTGGAAAAGTCGCATTGCGCAAAAAATACTCTCTGGCTCGCTCGGCATTGGCGCCCTCGAGAGAAAAATCCAGCTCTTGAGGTAAGGAGAAATCCATTTCGCTGCTTAACCACTCCATGTCGTAATTAGGAAAGGCTCTTTTGAGCATACTGAAGGTGAACCGCGTCAAGGCCAGATCCAAAGGCACCCATTCCTCGAGACTTGGATGCTGCACCTTTACGGCGACTTTCTGGTCCGTACCCTTCAGGCGTGCGGTATGCACTTGAGCCAAACTTGCCGCACCAATTGGGTCACGGGAGAATTCTTCAAACGATTCTTCTATCCGGTGGCCAGTGTCGTTCAGAAACATGTCTTCTATCGATTCGTAGGATGAGACAGGGCATTTGTCTTGCAAGGGAATGAATGTCTCGGTCCACTCGGTTGGAAGGAGATAGCCCATGGAGGACAGGTGCTGGCCGAGTTTGATGAAGATGGAGCCATTCTTCTCGAGAACTTTCAATGTCCTCTCGGCACAGCGCTTATGGCAGGCCTTTAGGAGGCGGGTTTCTTCATCAGGATCGTCCAGCTCCTGCTTCAAGGTCACGCGGTAGCTGCAAGAACGCCTCAGTCAGCCCATATCTCCAAAAAGACGTTCTCTTGCAACATACTCATTGATGTTTACGGCCAACGTGGTTACGACCCTCCCTGTCCTTTCCGCCGCACGCCAACCATGTTTGAGGTCATCCCCAAAGAAAAGGAGACTCCCTCCCAGTGAGCCACCAGCTGCGGCCCAGTAGACAACTTTCTTCGGTCGGACGATGCGTACAGGTCGGGCGGCACGGGAGTTGAATGTACGAGAGGGGGCATCAAAGAACGTGGGATTCGCGTTCTTGCATCGAGAACAAGTCCACGTGGCGCGCCCCTGCCCTCTCGAGAGGAGGGGGACACTGGGGTGGATTCGCATGGGCGACAAGGGTTGAAGTTGTTATCGCGGTGGCATTGATCGTGAGAGGCGATTGCGGGCCGCAGGGTCTAGGAAGCCGATATCATTGAAGAGATCGGGCCTGTAACGTTGGGCAGCCTTGTGATTGACAGCTACAGGGTCTGTTGAGGATGAATTGGGGTGGGATGATCAGGTGCAAAGCGTTGGCAGGTTCGCTCCGATGGAATTTTCCCCCGTCTGGGTGGCCATGACGTCGACATCAGCTTTTCACGCTCCCTCGGTACGGAGGAGTAAATAGCTACAGCAGTGCCAACCATCAACACAGAGGTCATCAACTTCGTTTCAGAAAAGACATGGGATTGGAGGATAGATAGGATAGGATTGGATTGGATTTAGGTATATACTATCTCGTACTATCTCGTCTACCTACTAGCACATACTCACTATCTCTTCAGAGGTGGAAGTGAAAGACCAGAAAACTCGGGCAATCAGCTCCGCCAATTGCCAGGTCACCTACTCGTACAAGCAGAAACTGCACTTGATCCACGTTCCCGGTGTCTCTAACTGTTGACTTTTCCTTGATTGCCACCATATCCGTGGAACGAAGTGAATAGACCTCTCGGGGGCGCAGGCAGCATGCATGGTTCAGCATTCCAAGAACCAGAGTCCAAACGAATGCATGGCAATCTTCACATGGGTACAGATATGTGTGATCGGATCAACTCTACTACACCTAGTGTATTCCAATACTGGATTCAAGTGACTGTGCGGAGTGAGCACGAAGGTGATGGTGAGGGTGTGGCGGTGAGACGGGCAATGCAAGTCCTTACCAATCACGCCCCTCTGCCAGCCGCAGGGGACCCTGGGAGCTGAAAGAGACAATGATGCGGCGGTGATTGTCGCGGCTGAGAAGCTTGACTTGACCTCCATACAATCAGGCCTTTGGGATATATGTGCTTCGTTCTCGCTCTTACACTCTTTGTGTGTTGTCTTACACTCTCTAGCCTCGAGGTAGGACGATGAAAAATCTGTGGGACCGCGCGATCTGGCTTGAAGCGGGGTTTAAGCAACGACGGGGACCAGGCTTCGACATCCCACCACCGGCAGTGCCCAACTAACTAGGTCTTCCTTGAGAACGAACCGGAAGGCACTCTACAAGATGAAAATGGGCCATTTGAATGCATTGATGTACTATTGTCTTGCAAGCTGTTGCAGGCTGTAGATACTTCTTATTTTTTTATGTTTACCGATACCACTGCCCCGAAAAAAGCCATCCCAAAGGTAAAGGTCAGATGATATCTCAAGGAGATGCCATTGAGCCCAGAAGAAAGAAAGGAAAAAATAAGTACCCCCAAATTTCCTGAGTTCCTGTGCTTTCCTTAGCACCGATGTCTGGTTGCCTATCCATGCGATGTGCAATCTTGATCCAAAGTCATGATATTCGTTAGGATAGTCGTCGATAGCAGCTGGCAAGGCTACTTGTTTGTAGCGGATGCCTAAAAGCTGCATGCATACGCGCCCACCAGAGGTTTGTAGAAGAGCTTCCCAGAAGCTCAGATGTATCGTGTTGTCTGCTGACTTGTCAAAAGCCCGTCAGAAAAGGCCTCCTCGGTTGGAGATTCCTGATTCTCATTGCTGTTTTGCTTGGAAGGAGTGACAGGAGATCTTCATATCTGGGAGAATTCTAGGAGAAATACCACTGGATGCCGCTGAGACGACCATCACCCTTTCCGTCAGTGATGGCGTTGAACAGCGCATCGGTACAGTCGATCGATCTACCCTCGCACCCCATACACTTGTCGCCGACAGTGGCTTGCACTGTGGTGCCAGAGGTGGGGTTGACAAGAGTGACCGATCGACCACAATAAGGGTTGCCGTTGGATTGAGTGCCCATGAAAGCATGTGGCAGAGCAATGGCCATTTGGCTGTTGGTGTCGACGTTCCATCCACAGGCACCAAGGCCACCATCCCAATGGGTCACGTCACCAACACAGGTGGCGCCGGAGCCTTCACAGGTACCCGTAGTAGAGCCGGCAGTGTCCTTGGGCTGAACTGGGACGGACGATGAGGCAGCCGGGGCAGCAGAGGAGACCACCGGAGCTGATGCAGCGGGAGCGGGAGCCACAGCAGGAACGTCGGGAACAGACGGAGTGGTGGGGACCGGGGCAGGCTGGGTTGTGAAAGTCGAAGGAATGTAAGAGGTCTGAGCGAAGATGGCTGCTGGGACAGTGCTGGTGGTGGTGGCAGCTGGTGGCGGGGGGGGAGTTGCAGCAGCAGGCTCAACCCAGACTGTGGTGGTCTCTTCGACGGTGACCCAAGCAATGGCGGTTTCGGTGTGAGTGTAGATGGCGCGCTTGTCCATGTCCATCATTGGGATGGCCACAACAGCGGGAGCGAGCAGCGAGGCCGCAAGGACGATGTTCTTGAGAACGGCCATTATGACAGTTGGAGAATGGCTTGATATGTGGTAAGGACTGGAGATCTGGCTCTACAGAAGATAGGATTGGTAAGGATTGGCCCTGTTGGATGAAGACGTGACTCGACCTTTGGTCGCAAGGAGTGACGAGCGAAGTTGTCGCGATGACAAAGCCTGTGTCAAAGTAAGGGTGAGGGTGAAGGACTGTGAAAGTCTGTGAAGGACAGTGTGCGAGACGTCAAGCCTGGCGAGAGCGATACGGAGATCAGTGAAGGGAATGAAAAGAGAGAGAGAATGTGTGCGTCCGGGAGGACAAAGAGCGACTAGATAAAGGGAATGAAAGAAGGAGCAGGGCAGAGCGGGAAAACGAGGGAAAGGCGTCTGGAGTTGGATTCCAAGGTGTTGCCGAGTGCGAAGAAAGAAAAGGATGGGGAAGGAGGAAGAAAAAAAACATCGACGTCGTGTTGAACTCGTCCCATCACAGATGCACAGTCCAGTCAACATCGAATTGGGTTGGGCTGCGGGCTGAGGCGAGTTCAGTTGAGCCACCACCACCACCACCACCACCACCACCTCCTCCTCCTCCCAAGAATGTGGAACAGGGTGTCGGGTGAGGGTCACTCTGGGTCCCGACATGGGGGGTGTTTGGGCATGCCCATGCCCATTCGCCTTCCCCAGGAGGGAGTCCGGTAGTAGGTACTCGTACTGGGGAGTCCTGACTGGTTACTACTCGTGCTGTGGTGTTGTGGTCCGCCTGTCAATCAGTCCGCCTGTCAGTCAATGCGCCCTCCTGGCCAACAACTCAAAAGAGTGGAAATGTCGAGGAAATTCGTGAGAGACCGAGGAGGGCGCTGGCCCCAGTCACGGCCCACCCGCCGAGGAGGCGGCAAGGATGTCGTCCAGGCACAGCGGATGGCTTTCAAGATGTGGTTGAGTTGGGAATAGTCGCTGGACTGTGAGGGCACGGGCACCCTTGTGGCGCCCGCCGAAACACAAACCGACTGGGGCCACGCCCAGGCACTGCTCCCCTTTTCCTGGTTGCGCTCCAAGTCCGATTCGCCCGCCCGACACGTTTTTTCAGGTACAGCCGGGCCTAGGCTGCAACGGTCTTAGTGGTGCCCAAGTCTGCTCTGTGCCTGGGACCGTTGTTTCCGGGTGCATGCTGGGGCTGCTGGGGCTTGAAAATTTGGATTTTCGCTTGGCCGGCCCTCGGTGCCGGGCTTGGGAGGCGTGATCAGCACGAGCCTGCGAGGATGTCCCTGCAACCACTTTGGATGGCCAGGAGGGCCAGGGGCGCCAGGCTCTACGAGTAGCTGCTGTACTCGTAGGCACCCCGTCGCAGGCTCCCAGCACGGTGAGGAGGACAGCACGTAGGAGCGGGCGGCGTCTCATCACACATACCCGTCATCTATCGATTGTCTATCATCTATCATCTATCATCTATCATCCCGCATCTACAGTATCATGCCACACGTACTCGTACACTGACATCTGCATCTGCATCTGCGTCCGCGTCGCATCCGTCGTCTTGACCGTGCCTGCATGTTCGAAGCAACGGCCCATCGGCCTACCGTATCCAAAGCCACTCTTCAACTACCCTTCCTGTCAAGCCGTCACCTTGGTCCTTGATTCCGCCGTGCTTACGAGTACTTGGGCGCACAGGAGTAGGGACACTAATCCACGGAATGGATCCACTGCCAACCCAACAGTTCGCAGACCGCATGGCGACCAAGCTAACCCGTCGATGTCCTTCTAGATTTGAGATGCTACCTCAAGAAGGCGAACGGACTGGAGACTTCGGCGAGGTTCCCACCGTCCCTAAGAAGCCCATTGTTGAACCACGAAGACGACTGGTCCGCTGGGTCTCCATGCATGCATGCAGAATCGCCGTTGGTATGTATCGTACAGCTCCTGCGCTTCTACAGGGCGAGAAGCTACTGCTTGCGGCACGAGCAAATCCTCGAGATGCATCCACTACTGGCATCAGCCAGACTCATCACTGATCCGTCTTCATTGTCTGCTGAACGAGCACCGTTTCTGGGCGGCCTGGGTGCCCCTCGGCCCCACCCTCAATCCGGCGCAATCGCAAATCCAACCGCATTTCTGATCACATACGGAGCACATAGCATTGCATTGCAATTTTTTAAATGTTTTTTCTTTCTCTCTCATTCTTGTCCTTGACTCGGCTCGGCGCGCATGTGAAATTTGCGTGGTCTTCTCGGGGGCCTGCTCCCCGTACGAGCCTGAGCACAGAATCATGGATCATGGACTGATCCACCTGCCTGCTGCCTGTGTCAGTGCACATGTGGATTGCTGCTCTTCGCACGGCAACACCAAGTTCCAACACATGGACGAGTATGATCTGGCATGCCTCTGGCCATCCGTTGCGTTGGGCTCGGCCGAGCTTGGCGCACGTGTCCCGTGTTGGCGCCCGCGTGTGTCTGTGTGCTGTGCGAAAAGACGAAACCTGGTGAGTGGTGAAACACTGTCATTGTGCTGTGCTGCTGTGCGTGCGCACTCACACCCTGGAACTCTGGATGGCCAATGCGCACATACACACTTTTTGTCCCGTGGGCTACAACAACCGTGCCCAACTTACCTTGGTAGACTCCTCGGTACAATGGCAATGGCGTGTCATCTCACTGGACTACTGAGAAGGCCTGTACCAAGCGACGTGGGACCTTAGTCTATGTACGATAATTTACCGAGATCCTCGAATTTTCTTCTTCGGCAAATGTCGAGAACAAACAAACGGTGAATCCAACCAACACCAAGTACGTACCTGTGCCCTGCCAACTGACTCGTTTCCACCAAGTAGTATCGCTCCATCTCCTCTGCTTCCCACTATGTCCGGAGTACCTCGTACTCTCGTCTCAACGGCCCAAAGACCTGGAGCCACCTCCGGCGCATCTAGAAGAAGCATGCAGTTCCTCGTTATTGACGACGAGCCAATGGCCTGAATAGCCCCCAGTATCTATGCTCTCCATCCGAGGCGCTAACCAGTAACTCATACATAATCACTGCTGCCGCAATCGATCCAGATGTTGATGCGTCCTTCCGTGCTGCTTCCTACGCGGACCCAACAAAACTCCTCGACTACATACCTACCAACTCCCCACCGGATGGCCTACAACCTAAAAAATCCTGACCATGTATGTATGCACTGCTCCATCCGTATTGTATCGCATCCTTGCCTCCCAAACCTTTTACCGGCGTCTGGTGCGGCAGCGCAGGACGAGAATGTACACTGTAGATCTCGTTCCTGACGCGCCAGCGGCCGGACAGAATACAGCGTTTACCACCGCCAGCACCATCATCACCACCGTCATCACGGTCGAATTCCATGGTACATCCACCGCGCAAACGAAACTTCGAGCATGAGATGTGTGTGTTGCCGGTGTGAACCATGCCTTGTTATATTGTGTGCATCTACATTTACATATGATATATACATATGTGCGTGATCCCGTCGCATCCTGACTACGGATCGTACGCGTGGGAAACGTCCGCGACAGAACAAAATCCCGCATTTCTTCCATTCCATTCCAATTCCAATTTGCAATCGCTTGAACGCAGCAGTAGGAGCAGCCCCCGCCCCCCCCCCCCCCCCAAAAAGGGACTCGAATGAGTCACAGGCCGTGGAAACATCGATGCATCACATCGAGACGAGAGACCCGCCCTGCGCCTTGCATGCATTTCATTTCATATCTTCCGCATCATGGCATGGTAGTCGTCCCAGCCGTCGTCTCCATCTTCGCCATTCTCCTGCTCCCATACAGGTCGATGCCGCGTAATCATCATATCCAGGTCATCCTTCTCCGACGCGTTGGCGTTTCCTGCGACCTGACGATTAGAACCACTGTGACTGCTGTCTCGATTACCGCTACCGTTGCCGTTGCCGTTGCCGTTGCCACCTCCACTGCTGCTACTGCTGCTCGCTACCGAGGATTGCTGCTCTTGGTGTTGGAGCTCAGGCCAGGCGGCGAGCGCACCGACGTAGCCCTTGGACTGCTTCAGCTGTAGAGGCTTCGGCTCCTCAAGCGCCTGGCCCTGTTCACTGAGAACGTCGTTCGAATCGAGCATCGACGTAGGTGTCGCAACGCTTTGCCGTTCGACATGTTCCACCGACCCTTCCTGCTGCCTGTGCAGCTCGTGGAGCTTGGCTTTGCGCCGGCGTGCGATGATCCCCGCCAGCCCGAACTGCGTCGCGCTGCCGTCTTGCATCGAGCTGGCGCTTTCCTGCCGCATTACTCTTCGGGCGCCTCGGTTGACGCGCCGTTCATGGATCGGGTCTACTTGCAGGCGCGCCGCCGGGAAGATGTTCAGGTATAGCGGGAATAGCATGCCGAAGACTGCCGCTGCGAGAGGGACACAGTACGAGTATTTCAGTCCTTTGTGGTTGCTGACACCCCACTGGATCGGAGGGAAGACAGCACCGCCGGAGATGGCGGCCGTCATCAGCGCCGAGCCGGTCTTTGTGTGTGCGCCGAGCCCACGCATCGAAATCGCGAAGATGATCGAGAAGATGCCCGCTTCGAATCCGAAGGTGAGTTGTGCGATTGCGGCACCGGCGGAGCCCTCCAGGCTCATCGTCAATGCCAAGCAAGCTATCAAGCCTGCGTACAGGAATAGTAAAATCAATCGCGGTTTGAACAAGTAGTTCAGAAACGCGGTCAGGAAGCGACCAGCAGCAAATACGGTGTGTGCAACGCTCTGGAAATCAAATGGTGCAAGGGGTTGTCCAGGCTGGATCAGCCGGATCAACGGCTGCAAGTTGTTGCCGACGCACTCCTGTAGTCCCACGTATACCCATTGGCTGAAGACACCAAGTGCGAGAGTTACAAATATCACCTTCCAGGGGCCGAGCTTGGCGTTGTTCACCGAGCTCCTCCGGTCCGCGAGCTCCTCCAGCTGTTCGTCCGTCGCCTCGGGAAGTGGGATATAGTAGAAGATAATGGCCAGGAGGAAGACGAACATGGCGATACCCAGGTAGGTCCACTGCACGTCGATGAGGGCGGGGGTGTTCGCGTTCGACACGTTCTTAAACAATACTTTGGCCGCCAGGAGCGGCGAGCAGATCGTGCCTATGGCTTGGAATGCCTGCGAAAGATTCAATCGCACTTCTGCATACTCCAATGGCCCGCATAAGGCAATGTAAGGATTGGCTGCGATCTCCAGGCATGATAGCCCCGAGGCAACAATGAAGTTCGAGATGATGAATGCTGTATACGAAGTCAAAACTGCCGAGGGCCAGAAGACCAGCGTTCCACAACCGTAGACGCAGAGCCCGACCATCATGGTTGCTTTGAACCCGTATCTTTTCAAGATGAATCGACCCAAGGTCAATGGTCCAACCAAATAGCCCCCATAATATGCAGCGTGGAGACCCAAGCTCTGCTGCTTGTCCAGCCCTACCACTTCTTGAAATCTGCCGTTCAGTGTGTCCAGTAGTCCGTATGCAAATCCCCAGAGAAAGAAGATCACAGTGACCACCGCAATCGGCCATAGACTTTGCCGGTTCGAGAGCTTGAGCATGTTCCGATTGCCGGACATGTTGACGAAGCCAAATTCGGAAGTAGTGCTCTTGTTCGTGCTTCTGCGGGTCAGCCGAGCGCCCATTCTCTGTATAGCGGTAGTGGTTCCTTCAGCGTCGCCCGGTGGCCCTGCTAACATGTTCAAGAACCCCATCTGATCCCCATGGTCTTCTCCGGAATATTCTTTCACCCTCGGCTTTCGGAATGCAGCCGGGTTATTCAGCATAGAGATATCGCCCTTGGGCAGATGCTTAATTGGAGCATCTTCTGGCCGTCCAACATCAATGCTAGTGTTGGATGTGTCGTCGTCCTTGATGAACCGTGGCATAAATCGCAGAAACAGAGGTTTCAAGCTGGGGACGCAAGCACAGATGATTCCAAGACTGACTTCAACAGCCGACCACATGAAGCTCAGACTTGCGTACCAGGAGAAATCGTTGTTTTCATCTGTTCGCCCATTAGATTGGCTACCGTCATGGGCGGCTGTCAATCGACTTAAGGTTGCATTTTGCAGGTACGCAATTCGGATGACATCCACGACTGCCACGAATGCACCGAAGCTGAAGGTAACAACCAAGATGATTTTTTGTTTTCGAGGCAACCTCATTCCCGTCAGGATCGGCATCGGTAGGAACAGCAGAGCGACGTCGGTGATGATATTGACTGGTGCTGAGGAGAGATAGAGGGTGACGATATCGGTGCACTTGGCGGTCGGCGGCGAGGGATAGAGGTACCCAGCCGCAACGGGTCGGCACTGAAAGATACTGAGAAAGGTGAGGGCCAGTCCGAAGACGTTGACGACAGCAAGGGTTAACCAATTGCACCATTTGAAGACGGGGTCAACATCCTTGCTCATGACCGACAGGAAGAAGACAATGATGGAAGTCTTGGTGAGCATCAGTGCTGGGTTGTATAAAATGGAGAAGGCATATTCGGATTTCCTGAGAGACGAAAAAGAACTGTCCGGTATATCCACCTTGTGTCGTCCGAGGCCATAATGCACTGCACTACATATCGAGGCTGAGAATCCCACAGCGAACACCCATGCCGCTAACATCCACCAGTCGTCTTGCTTGATTGAGCGTACCAGATAGATCCTCGTGAAGAAGCGACCAGCGACGAAAAGCGTTGCAATCACGATCATAACAATCGTGACCGCAGAAGTCACTGGTCCTCTATCCTGAACCATGCTGGCCAGATTGCTGTGCTGTACGGGCCCGAATTAAGTCAAGAGGCCCTCAAATCCACCAAAGTTGGCCTAAGATTTGGTAATGCACGTCATGCATGGTAGTCGTTAAGATTGGGGCATGCTGTAATGCCTGGAACCACTACTTGCATGGCCGATGATCAGCTACCTGCAAATACAAGTGGTCAATATTGAGAAATACACAGTTTCAGGTTGTTGTGGTAGTGAAAGGTCTCAGAAATTGGGATGAGGAGTGAGGAGTGAGGAGCTCTTGCTCCACATAATGATGATGACTAGGGGCCCATATGTCCATGCGTCCACGCCTGAGGCAATAAACCTTGTCAATAGTCGAAGCGCAGATTTACGTTTAGACGCCATCACGTAGAGGGGAAGGTGGACGGCTACTGGAGGTGTTGGATAATCGACCCGACGAGATGGGATTCGCGAACGGTCTCCCCAGATTCAAGTTGAGAGGAAGGGTGGATGATCTTGCACTTCGGCTGCTGAGCAGAGGGGCTCGATCCAAGGATTTACCAGCAGTTGATTTGTCGATGGCGAAGTATGGCTGGGATGGAACCTCTGTGCGGAGGAATTTGACAGCGTAAGTTTGTCCGTACGGCCTTCCAGTTGGTTGGAAAGCCTGGGACGGGATGGATGTTCGCCTCCGTCGCCCTATTTCTGTAGAGGCCCCGCCAGATTGTTGTGCAGGTGGCGTTTTCTCAACCTTGGGCGTCCTCCTCGGTCGAAAAGGGCAATGACACGAGTGAATTGGCCGAAGCCCAGTCCTTCGTACACCGTTTGAACATCCATCTCTCTCCAACAAGGCTATAACTTCGAGTTCTGTCGGATTCCTGTGATATACATTTCAGGTGAGAAAGTGCGATGTGAAATCGGTGCCAAGGCCAGCGTTGAACGTCGAGACCAGTACTTAAGTACCCAACGTCGCTCCTCGCTCCTCGCTCCTCGTGGACTCTTGCTTGGACCGGGCCTGTCGCTCTTCTGAAGCTGCCACGAAAGCGAACAGAGTGCACATCCAGACTAGTAATATTTTACTGACCTAAACTTGTGCCCATTGGCTGGCTGATCTATGGAAGGACGTATGCAATATACAAGCCAGCTGGATTTCTGCATCAACACTCCTCTCGAAACCGATCAACTTTCTAAAGGGCCGGCAGTTCCCGGGCTAGTATATGGAGACGATTTTAACGCGGAAGAATGCCCTTTCACAGATCCCGCACAGGTTGCAGACTGCATCGAGAGTCGGTGACAGGAATCCAGGGGCGGCCAGCATTACACACCAAACACAAGTAGCCCGCAATCTGTAGCCTGTGCCATTGGCCAAGCTCCAAAACTTCAATTGAACAGGAGTTGATCCAATAGCACATTGCTGAATCTTTCTCGTGCATCATCTATCTTCCAGTTCTGCTCCGCCGCGATCTGTGAATAGGTGTCGCGAAACTCCCCTATGGCTTGACGGTACGTGGTCTGCATATACTCGATCATGGGTCGACCGCGAACGGTGAAGCTCTCCCATTCTTTGGCCCAGTGTGGTCGTGTTGCAAGGTAATTGCCCTGATTGTCCTTGAGATCCATCCAACGGTCGAGGACGTACTGAGCGTACGGGAGCCATATTTCCTTCATGTTCTCCAGCGTCAGAATCTCAATCGAGCAGGTGCCTAACCGGTGGCCACGAAAGGGGGCCATGGTGACATTCGACGGTCCTGTGATGCGCATTTCGAGTGGCATGCGTTGCGGGCACTGATCCTTGTACTTATACGCGGCGAGTATGCCATCCCACCAAGCTTTCTGGACCAAAGTCCAGTTAATCTCAGCCTCGTCGACATCTGCATCTTCTAATGCCCCTTTCTTGGGTTGCAGGGGAATTTCCATCTCCATGTCTCGAACTCGGAGATTTTGAATTGCTCGCCGGAAATGTAGGGCATTCGGTAGCTGGGTCTTGATCGCGTTATTGTTGTCCACCACCTCAGGCATAGCGTACAAGCCCAATTTCGAGATCAGGGTGGCCTGTGTCCATGGGAAAATCTGCTGTAAGTCAAACATTGCCTCAGAATCTTGGATAATTTGAAGTGCCACTGTCTCCACCCATTGGATGAAGACGTTGGTATTCGAAGGAAACTCCTCGGCGCCTGTTCCATCCTGGTCGGTGTTCCAGCAATTTACCCAGACCTATGGATGTTAGGGTTCACAGCTCTTTGCTCGATGCATCTCAACTGACCTTGCTGGTGTAGGGGAACCAAAACCACTCGGCGTAGAAATCATTTCTCGCGTGTTTTTCAAACTCCTCCTGAGCCTTTTGACGCATTTGTGGTGTCATCTTGATGCGGAGGGCCTCTGGGATGTCTTTATCGGCCAAACCCGGTGGTGGTGGGATAGCTTGCATAACTGGGAGCTTTTGAGGGATCATAACGGCATATGACATGGGGTCAAGCTCGAGGGTAAGGTGGGTGACAATTCCCAACAAGCCGAAGCAACCAGCGGCGAGAGACATGAACTCGGGACTCTCGTCCTTATTGATGGTCCGCAAGTTTCCTCCTTCGTCTACGTATTCGATGCCATGGACCAAGTCACTTAGCGAAGGATGCCGGCGGCCGGCGCCATGGCAAATAGGCGCGTTTGATCCTCCCATGGTGATTTCTACCATGATCACATTCAGGGGAAGAGTCGATGCCTTGTGAAGCTCCTGCTGATTGCACCAACGTCGGAACATCTGGTTCGTGACGGCAGTCCCAACTCGAACTAGCCGTTTCGTCCCTTTTTGCGGCTCTCCGACGAACTCAATGTTGTTGAGCTCTGTGTGGGGTTGGAACAATTGTGACCCCGGTAAGGATTCGACATTTGGGAGGAGAGTGGCCTTGTGGAGACCCAAAGTCGATATGGTAATCATACCATTCTTACCATACATCGAACTCCATGTATGACGGTATCCAGCCGCTCGGACATTCATGTTCTTCGCCTTTGCGTACTTTACTATCTGCTGGACACCGTAGGAGGTCTGCGGGATAAATGTGAGATGAGGTGTGAGGGTAACGGTACGGCCCCAGTTCTGGAATTTCTCATCCAAGTAGGTGATGACCCTGTTCTCTTTGCTTGGGTCGTCATAGATGGTAACGTCTTCGAGCACACTTCCTACTCGTTTGATGGCACGAATCCGCGCCTGAAGGTTCTCAACAGCCGTCCCAATGACAGTGTCAGCATCCGCAACGCCATCTCCGTTCCAATCGACAATGGGCAATTCTTCTCGCGCCCCAAGCGACAAGCCCGTGGAGAAGTTCTTGGCCAGATCTCTCGCATTTTTCCCATGTTCGACAAATGACCGTATGAGATTTTGCTCTTCGCTCCCGTACCGTCGAAGCGTGGCACTGTAGGTGGCATCGGTCTTGGACCTCCAAAACACGCCTAACAGTCGACGGACAGACTCCTCACGGTCCACATCGACGTTGCTGTCTACTATGTCAGCCAGAAGATCAGCCAGCCCTGGCAACTCCTTCTGATTTCGGTACTCATCCTTGTGCAATCTACCAATGATGAGTTGGAGTCGATCCCTCGAGTGTTCAAAGATTGGGTCAATCATCGGAGCAGAGGGTTGATTCTGGTCTGAATCTTGGAGTCGATCTTCGAGTGAGCGCGGACGAAGACCGAGACGGCCATGGAAAAGGTCCAAAATACAAGAGAGCAGGCCCATCTTGTCAGCATCCGCTTCACATCCGCGGTGGGCGCTTGAGGTTAGATCTCGTGCAGCGAAACATGTAAAATGCACGACAGCCGCAGCTGATGAGAACACGGGAACCGACTTGTAAAGGGGAAGGAGGTGCTGGTTGGAATGCACGACCCTGTGAAATGATTGGTTCGCAGGGCAAGAGCAGCTGACCGGTTGTGACAACTTTGAGCGACGTACAACAAAACCCTCGTCTCTCTCTTGCAAGGCTGACCGCATGGTTCCCGCCATGCGGTGGGGGTTGTCGCTTTCGAGGCTTACGAGCCAAGCTTCAACATTCATTTGATAGGTTCTTCGTATGCATGCCCCTCTAGGTCGGAACGATGTGCTGGCCACAGCCTCCACAACGACTCGAGGGGGAATTGAAAGAACAAGTTCGATATTCCTGAGCTTGGCTTGTCAGGCTGAATTGGACTGACACGAGCCTGTCGTCGTCTCTTTTCCTTGGCCAAGATGTCGCACATTCAGGCTTGCACTGAAACAGACACGACCAAATATCTCCTATCACGCAGACCTTGTGAAACGACAATTCGGCTCTAAGTTGTATTTCAATCTGCCAGTTAGGAGCCAGTCAGGAACCCTTGAAGCATCATCGTCGTTCCTACATCTCACTACAACTCATTCCGCTTCCTCGTTACTGTATTCCCACAAAAGAATTTCCCCTCGCACCAACCCCTAAGTGATCTTGAGGACCAGAGACGCTGGGGACCCGTGAAAGATCATTTCGATTTTGTCCTCGAGCAGTCTCTTGCTGCTCAGTTTCTCCGCCAGGCCCCTCTCTATGTTTCATAATGTCTCGGGCACCAGAATTCAATCTCAACTTATCCGCCGTGATCAAGTCCTCGCCTTTGGGTGGAGTCCATTTGCTGCTCTTCCACGGTTTCACTTCGAGGAGGAACATTGTGTCGATTTCTTCCAAGGATCTCCCTGAAGTCTCTGGGAGGAAGAAGTACACAAAGAAAACCGCGAGGATATTGCAGCCAGCAAACACATAGCCGTAAGCATAGTTGATGTCCCCTGTGATAAATGGGGTGAAGAATGCGATGAGGCTGTAGAGACGACTTAGTTTGGATGCTCGAACACCGATCGGAAGCAAACTCACAAATTGAACAGCCAATTCGTTGCAGCGCAAAGAGCGATACATGGGCTAGCATATCGCGTAGGATATAGCTCGCTACAGACTGCCCATGCCATTGGCCCCCAGGTGCTTGCGAATGCAGCAATGAAGAGGCAAGCAAAGACTATCATGACATAGCCGATGGTCTTGTTGTTACTACCATCGTCATTTTCAAGAGAAAATTGTCCGAGAGATGCGAAAATCAAGAAGCAAACGAACATCCATGCCGCTCCAGCCATCAGACATTTCCGTCGGCCGAATTTCTCAACAAAGTACAGACCAGGGAAGGTTGTGATAACATTGACCGCACCTAAAACCAATTGTCAGTTTCACCGGATCTTCAGTTGGGCCTGCATCCATTCTGGGAAACCCACCAAGAATGATTTGAGTTACGAACGAGTTCGGCAACCCGACTGATGAAAAGACAACTGTTCCATAGTAGAAGAAAAAGTTGGCGCCCGACAATTGCTGCGCAGCCTGGATAACCATCCCGAGCAAGATCCGGCGCAACATCTGTGGCCCCGTGAATATCTCATACCATGGGTGGCTACCTCCTTCTCGTTCGATTTGCAGCTTTTCTTGCATCTCGACTAGCTGATCTTTGACAACACGATGTCTCTCAGAGACACCGTGGAACTTGGCGATACTTGCGGTAGCCTTGTCGATGTTGCCATTTCGGTAATCATGACGTGGGGTTTCGGGAAAAAACAAGATTCCAACACCGAGTGCAATGGCGAAGAGGAAGCCGATTCCCATCACAATTCGCCAGGAGGCGGTGCTTTGAATGCTCTCTGTACCAGCATTGATTGAATAAGCAATCAAGATGCCTACGGTAATGAACAGCTGATCTTGTGGGTTAGCCACTGGTCGGTTGAGCGGTCACCAAATTTGCTGGTCTCACCTGGTAGCAACAGACAATGGCGCCACGAACATGACGAGGACTTGATTCACCCTGGTACGCAGGTACCATAACAGACATTCCTACACGCGAATTATTATCGTAGTCCGTGATTTGAGCAGCGAGGGCCAAAGCAGGAACATTCATAGGAGGGAAAGCTTACCTCCTATTGCCAGCCCAGCGATAATACGACCAATCATAACCTCATACCAATGAGGCTTCCGCGCGGCAATTTGGATAGCGACACCAACACAGAAGACAATCGACCAAAGCACCAAAGAATACTTCCGGCCCAGAGATCTATTGTTCGCGAGCGGTCCAGAGATCAAAGCACCGACCAAGGTGCCGATAGATAACTTGTTAAGTAGGTTAGTAAGGGTGCCAATGACCATAGGATCACAGAGCCTACCATGCCAACAATCAACCCGGCA
The DNA here is from genome assembly GCF_000709125.1 of Exophiala aquamarina CBS 119918. NCBI lineage: Eukaryota > Fungi > Ascomycota > Eurotiomycetes > Chaetothyriales > Herpotrichiellaceae > Exophiala > Exophiala aquamarina. Next base: position 1,610,599 of record NW_013550582.1, read on the forward strand.
CGGACATTACTGAACCCAATAGGATCCTGCTGGTCGGCGAAGTTTTCCAGGAAGTTATCCATCTCCAGAAACCCCGAGATCTGACCTGTATCGTAGCCAAAACAGAGACCACCGAATGAGACCAGGACAGCCATAAAGAATGTTCTGATGGTAAGGAATGGCACCTTGGACTCGTCGTCGAAGGGGCCTTTCTCTGTTTCAATATTGGAAGTTTCTCCAGTCGCGGTAAATGAAGATCTCGCAGAGGCTCCGCGCTCTGGCACAGCAGTAGGAGGCTGCTGCTTCTTGAGCATATCAAGCACGGCCATCTTGGTTCGTAGCTGGCTTCGGGTTGGTGGTGGTCGCTTCACCAAATTCAAGAGAGGATGTGTGGGACAATTTATCAAAGTAGGTGGAGCATTTCAACCGCTGCAGTTCAAGCAGCATGAACGTAACATGACCAACGTCATAGTCCATTGTAGTCGCATGGCAGCCACTTTCAGGATTCCATTAGAACTCGATAGCCTATTGCGAGGTTGAGCGCTATCGAAAGTCCACAGTGAGTGGGCTCCAGAATGGAAACTTTGCCAAATAACGTCATAAGTTAAGCCTTGTGCCTAGGAAGGCTTGCCCACTCTGCGCAGGGCAAGTGATGGAAGCAATGCCAACCATATGAAAAGCTCTGCAGATCTTCAATGGATTCTTTTCACCTACTAGTGCTGGACATACCGTGCTTCCTCGGTCATTTGTTCTTTGGAGGCTTCAGTCGTTGTTGGAAGCTTTCGCTAAATTGGCAGACGATCGTCCCTGGTGGCGCACGGGGCCGGCTCTTCGTATGACGTCGCTTCGCATGCTTATCATAAGCACGGTGCCTGGTACGGCAAACAGACCCGGTTTCACTGCTTCAGATCTCTACTTGAAGGATGCATCGTCGAAGGATCATGGTGTAGCAGCGCAAACCGGTGGCGACTCGTTCCCAGATTTCAATCATTCTTCGACTTGTCCGGGTGGAAAACCGATTTTGAGTTTCATATATTCGAAGGACCCGTCTTATGCGTTCAAGTACCTCATATAGAGCTGGACTCAGGGATTCCTGGATACCTTTGATGATAAGCCTCTATTATGGGTCTCCAAGCCAGCGGGCTAATGGACTGTCGATGATCTGATCTTCACATTCCCAGTAAATGCCACGTGCGAAGCTCGGGTGAGAACGAATTGACCTTCTGGAGAATTTCGCTTGGAGCTTCCGTAAACCGAGGTACTTCTACTTCTAGATCTGGAAATAATTGAGCCATCAGGCTTTCCAAGAATCACGTTTGCACCTCGTTCATGACAAGCCCAATGTCCGCTCAAACCTGACATATTATGTGGGGTAGAATTGTCTGACTTTAATATTTACCAAGAATCCAATAGTAGGTTTGCTTGCCAATTTGGAAGGAAACTCAGTGGCATCATGAGCTTCCGATGCCCAAGTTGTTGTGCAACCAGACTGATGCCTGCAACGAAGTCAACAAGGGTGTAGCTCGCCTTGATATGTATACCATGCTGTCCCGACCAAGTGCCCGAGAATCAGGAGCTCGGCTGCCTAGAAGAAGAACAATTAGTCTTGCATACCTCAGGGGAAAATTGAGTGATTGATCGATTGGAATACGCAAAGTAAATATCAAAGGTGCGGATCGTTTATCTGATGGGGGTGCCAGGGAGCCAGGGAGCTCCTCCCGACAAGTGGGGAGAAATCCGACCAATTAAATATTATTATTTTCCTGCCGCTTCAACTCGTCACGCCACGAATCTTCCTGCGCCAGGCATGCTGCATGTGCTTGAATGACACTGCTAGTTGTTTGACGGCCACTTGATACTATTCCATACCATGGCTCCAGCAATGAAGCGTAGAGGCTCCGTCTTCAATCCTCGTGTAGGTTCCAGCTGGTCGATTAGAAGCTAATGGCAACCACTGACCTATCGAACAGACAGTCACAGCGCCGATCGCAGCCATCGTCATGGCTGGACTTCTCTACACCTACTCGGTCACCTCCATCCGGGCCGCGAAGAGAAACGCAAAGCTACACAGAGAGGCCGATGGAGGCCAATTGGATATGCGCAAGGAGAGCCTACGTAGACATGGTGTCTTGGACCAGGTCGACGGCACCTCGGGCATTCAGCTATTCAAGGAGGCAAGGGCGGATGCTAAAGCAGAAAATCGATTCCTCAGTGAGAAGAAAGCGAAGCCATTGGGAGCGCCACAGCACGAAGAGGTGGGCGCACCTCGTACGGAGAACGAAGGTCGACTCGAAGAATATCGCGGCCGCGGCGCTCTCAAGAAACTGAAGGAAGAGCAGGGCAAATGAGAAGGCCACCGCTGCCTGAACAAAGTGTGAAGTCGTGGTCGAAGATGAAGGGGAATCAAGCCTCAATGGCATGTTGAAGTACAAACAAAGCACTACGACTCCATGCGAGATGCCCGCCAGCTGAAAGTCTGGCCATCAACCTCCCCTCAACCACAGGCATCTGGACAGCTGGCGACTGGCACACAAAAACAGGGTGGCTTCATCAAACCGTATGAAGCGCAAGAGACTGCTTTAGTCAAATATCTGTGGTGCGCTTTGGTGATAATGGGCAGATTCGGTTCAATGGTAACAGGGCATGCTGCATGCTGCACGTGCAGCATGCTGTGCACCAGTATTCATACAACAGGAGAGATTTTTGACAGCAGGTACATCAGCCGTCCGCGATTCCCAACAATTGCATCCAAGAGTCCATGGATGGCTTTTCAACTCGCTGGTTCATACCTCCAAGAATACCCTCAACACGAATGTACAACCAATCATCCTTTGGCGAGAGCGAGCGATGTATAGTGTGCATGTTGTGTCACCAGCGCAGTGGCACCGAGATTGATGTCTACCTATGCAGTGAAGGAACGAAGACATCTGCTTCTTTGTTCGTAGGCATCCCAGAAGCCGATGCCGTATTACAGCGGCCTTTCGATCAAGAGGATGATGACTGGGTGTTGGCAGACCCTGAGAGCAGAAGACGCTGACACAAGCTGCATGTATATACTATAGACGCAACAACTACACTCAATGCATACGTTTATTTACGCTTTATTGAGCACAGCGACAGAACGTTTGGTGGTCAAACAATTTGACATCCTCGGCTGCGTATTAGGGTTGCGGACTCGGCAAGTCGAGGACGGAGTATCCGTACGCATCCTTGATTCTGTATCAAATCAAGTCTGACGTGGGCGGCGCTGCTGACCTCATCGATGAGCGTCTTTTCGCGCCGGTGTCATTCCTAGGTTCCTACAATCGTCGAATCAGGATGTGCCGTTCGGATCGGCTAGGAAGCATTCGCCCAGGCTCGATGCAGCTATGATGCTATGAACAAATCATATCAAAGCCAATGGGGGCCTCCACGCAGTGCGGCTCACTCTCGTCCCATCTCCTCAGTCTACAATTGTGTACCTAAGGGAGACATCACTAACTAGGCGCGGCCTTTGTCCCCGTCGCGTGACAGCCCAAAAGTGAAGGCTGCAGTTGACCTTGCCAGTTGAATTCGGGTCTGAGGTCGCACGCAGTACGGAGTACCTGGACCGCCAAATGTAGGAACTATTATCCTGCCACACTCGGTTCCAGAACGACGGAGAATCGATTCCCAGGGCGATATCTCGGTTGAGAACATTTTTGTCATTCGGCAACTGCCACAGCCACTGCTCTTGACAAGAGCCTCTTCTTATTCCTCACACTCTTTCGCCACTTCACCTACTCTTAATCCTCTCTACACTTTTCACTGTGTTCCACCTGAATACTCCTCCCTCACAATCGCAGTGTCAGTATCAACCATATCCAACAGATACCTGATTTTGATTCGAGACGGGCTACCTTTCAGGGTTCCACCCCACCCATACCACTGAGACTTGTCTCCAGCAAGCAACTCGAAAACTGGGAATCACTTGGGAGGGATTGACCGCCAGCCCATCGTGCTTCGGCATCTACTTTCAGGACTGGGAATCTTGGATATATCTTCCTTACAACTCATCAAATCCCAATCGATCCCTCGAAGATTCCTATCTTCCCCTTCCTCCCACTTTCGAACCCCCCACCCCCACCTTCCCCCATCAGAATCCTGTACACCTGAGAGGGGCAAGCAAGACGACCTCGCAGAATGACTTCTCTGATTTTTGGCTCCATCTACCTGGGCCACAAAGGCATTGTTAATCACCGTCGCGAAAAGCAGAGACAGAAGAATTATCAGCGATGGGAGGGGTTACGAGATGAATACGACGAGCAGAGAAAGGTTAGCCGGGAATCGAGGTCCTTGGACATTCAACGCACAGGCCCCGACTACGCCAGAGACGTTGAGCTTGATCGGCCCATCCTGACCCTACGAGATCAACAAGAAGCGAATGATGCCCGCACTAGTTGGCGACCTCAGGAAAGCTTTGATGGCTTAACATCTCCGCAGGCTGATCGACGCACTAGTGTTGAGGTCGCATCTGGGTCTGGTCTTAGGCCATTAATGCAGCAAAACAAGACCGGCTCGACCTGGGACGACGGTCTTCCACAACGCTTGAAAGTGAGTCGCCGCAACTGGGACGATTACCAACCATCTGGTCTGAGTGAAAGTGTCAGCCGAAGTGGGAGCATCAAGGGAAGAAGCGCTGCAGGTACCCCGGGTCCAGAAAGAAGCCCCAGCAAAAGCCCAACCTCTATGAACAAGCAAGTCTCTCCACACCCAGACTACTCGGCACAAACGACAGCCTCCCATCTAGCAGACCATCGAAGCGTCAGCATGCCAGCACAGTCAAACCATCAACCAAACGCCGAACCCGTCCAGTATGCGACACCTGGTGGACTTATGGCGGAGCTGATCGAGTCTGGAAATGCATCACAGCAACGCCAGCAAAGTCCATTTTCCCAACCTTATCATCATAACTCTTACTCGCAGCCACCGCAGAATCTATTCTCTCAACCTCAGCAGACTGGAGCTTATGGAGGTTTCCAGGCAAGTCCTTATGGAAGCACGATTCCCGCTCCTGCTCCACTATCGCCCCCACAATCGCAGAGTGGCGGGATGCAAGAGTGGTGGAATCGCCCTTTGTAGGTTTGCTGGAAACAGCCAGAATGATCTGCTTCGCGACTGTGCCGATGCGGGTATTGCCACCAGGTCAGAGCGGTCCTACATTTTCCTACCGTGGACAACATATCGCCGTCGATCAATGCACCACCTTTCCGCGGGATCCACGTGGCTGATGATGATCGCCAGTGGAGCATAGGCTGGCGTTGCATCTATACTTGTGGATTCTTTTTTTTACGACTGACTAGCGAGGGCGTTCCAAGCGGCGTATTTTTTCGAGACAGAATTAGAAGACAGACGAGCAGCAAGGCCGAGTTTTCGATGGAAGTGGTTGTTTCCAGCCTACACGCTTCAGTGAACGATTTTCCTTTCCATCATCCTGCCGTCTTGACATTTTGGGCAGACACCACAGAGTATACTGTATATACTTTAAATAAATATATATATATATCATATATGAATCAAGTGTCATTCCAGACAGCGATCTGAACAGTGAACACCCCGCAATCTATCGTGACCGTCTACCATCAACCCCTAATTCATTACACACTTTCATCTATCCACCAGCTAGGAAAATGGGAAAATGTGGGGGGACTTTAGAGTGCCAAGTACAGAGTCCGCCTCCTGCCACGTATGGCCGCAACCTGTGAGGCTCAATTACGTGTGTGCCTGATACGCCACGGCGGATATTAGCTATTTCAAGGTAGATGTCCAGGCTTTTGTGGTATTGTACTCTGTACTGTGTATTTTTGAGGATGAGATCATTTCAAGCGCCCACTGGCACTGCAACCAGGCCCAAAAACGGCCGATACCATATGAGAGAACCCCCCAACCCCAATACTACATGCACAACACCGCAGATCAGACCAGACCAGACCAGACCAGACCAGACCAGGGGCTACGTCAGAGCACAGGGGACCAGTTACTCAGAGTCGCTCTGGCCTCTCACCCAGACTTAGATCTACTACCATTGAACGAACTGCCTCCCCTTCGATCCCACTCCAGAGAGAGCGGTTCTCGGGAGTTCAGCCCATTCAACTCAAGCCATCCCCTCGCCCCTTGGCTAAGTGCGACGGCCAGGTATATCCCATCCATCCATTCATCCATAACCCACTGCACCCCAGTAGTGTATTACTAGACTCGTCGACACATACAATGGACAGAGACCACACGTCCCATCTCTGAACAAGGCTTTTTTGGGGCCTTCGTTGGGCAAGTAGCGGAATGATACTCCAGAAACCCCACCTCCAAAGAATTGGTAAACGCCGAAGTTCCGAGTACACGTGAACTTCGCCCTCCGGCATTTGTCCTAGGAAAGAGCGGAAGGAAGGTCGGGTGGTCAAGCTTTTCTGCTTCTTTTTCCCTAGTTCTTGTCTTCTCGTATCTATGCTGCATTACCCGGCTTTTCTTGGGTATCGATGTGCTGCAGATGTCGAGTTAGTAAACGAGGTTGAGGTAGAATCAAAGGATGTGTTCCAAGGGGAGAAAACTTACCCAAACGACATAATTAGGTAGCCCTACAACTTGATAGCCAGCTCGTTTGGCCATCTTCGCGAAACCCTCTGTCTCCGCTTGATTTTCAAAAGCGTAGCAAGGGAAATTGATTCCTGGTACATTATTGTCAGCCGAGTCTCTCTTGCTTTCCGCCGTTCAAGGGCGAAAGGGAACATACCAGATCTATGCACATCGGCCTTGACAAGAATATTGACACCTCCAATTCCGTCTAGTTCTATCTCCTCATCTTTGTTGTTTCTCCAGTCACCCATGCGGGCCATGTATGTGCGTCCGGTATCGTACTCCTTGTAGCCCTCGGCGAGGACGACGTCTTTATCCAGGCTATTTGCAAGGCGTCGACCTTTGTCGGACTCCACCCAGGAATTGTAATCGAAACGGCCTTCGATATCACGTCCTTTGTCGTAACGGTGAAACCAAATATCTGAGATGGCGAGAATTAGTAGCTGCGTCAGAAAGCTCAAGTGTGAGAGTATTGCTTACTGGGTACCAAGATGTCCCGATCATGTGCGACAAAATCCTCAATGATCTTCTTTGGGCTGTCCACGATATCAACATCCCTCCAATAGACCCAGGCGTGCTCGGGTTTCAAGGCGGCAGAGAGCAAATAATTCCTGGCTTTGCCCATCTGTTTTCTCCGCGGTCCCTGAGCGGCGAAACCGTGTCGGGACTCAACGTCCATGTTCAAGCTTGCACCGAAATCTTTCTCCACGATCGAGACGCTGTGGAAAGGGATTTTGTCGGTCCTTTGTTGTATCCTGTCCAACTCGGACGCGAGAACTGCTAGGGTGTCATCGGAGGAGTCGCCAACCAAGAAGGCGAGGTCAATGAGGTCGTGGGGATAAGTAAGCTCAGTCAGGAGATCGAAGTATTTGATTAGGTAGGGGGCGGCGTCACGTAACGGCGTGAGGATGAGGACTCGTTCCCGGTTGCTCACAGCCCTAGGAGTCGAGACAATGGGGTTGAGATCAATGCGTTCGATGGTTGAAGAGTTGACATGGTAGGGTTCATGGTGGTTGAAGAGCACTGGGGTCTGCAGATGCTGATTCCAGGCCACCATTTCGTTGTTGGACATCTCGATCGGAGGCTTGGATGGTCCAAAGCAGTAATAACTGGAGTTTGTAAATCAGCAAACGTTGCGGGTCCTAATCATGTCTCACATACTTGGACATTTCGCGTGTTGATACAGTGATTCCCCGCCATAATAACACAATGAGACCGGTGAGGGCAACAGCAACAAGAAATCGGGTGCGTGTCAAAAACATTAAAACAGCCTTCCACGGGGGAAGTTTTGATTTGGCGGACTTCCAGGTTACGCCGCCTTTGGGAAGCAACATCGTGGCGGAAAGAACTTGAAAGTTGCACGGGAATTGAAATCGAGAAGGTGTATCGAAGACGCGAAAGGACGTAAAGGGGACCCCTCTAGGAGGAGGTGATGAGTATGGTGGCCAGGGCTGGGGTTGCTGATGAGGAACGAGTGGAATGGCCTGCGCAGGGCCAAAAGCAGGACTTCGAAGCGATGGAGGAATGGATTGGGTGGTCAGTACAGAACCCAGGGGCAGGCGCCGAGGAATGACCTGGGGCGCGAAGGATGGCGGACGTCGAGGGAAAGCAAAGAGAACCTGATGGCAATCTGATGGCAATCTGATAGCCACAGTCCACGGATGGGATATGGGGTGAGGTCGTCGTCGTGTCGTGGTGGTGGATGTCGTGGTGAGAAAGGGACCTGCGGACCTTTGGGGATAAGAGAATCTCACAACTTACGAATAAGCTCCACTTGTTCAAGTCTCAGACTTTCTGCTGGGGCAGCCCGGCGTCGAGCCCGAACAGGTTTAGCCGCCCGCCAAGCGGATTCCATTAGCGTCGAATTGCCGTCTCCACTATTTTGGCACGTGATGACCTCCTTAATACCAACATGTGGATTGCCCATTGCCAATTCCATCTATCCTCTCCTATTAATCAGTATTCAGGATTCAGGTACTCAAAGCTGAACGGGCTATGTCGATACACGTGCAATCTTGTCTCAGTCACAGTCATGCTCCCAGCCAGCTCACGAGTACCTTTCCCGCCTTATTCTTGCCGTCCTCCCACAATAATCCGATTACACTGGCCGTTTCTTATTATGATACAAATAGTCATCATCTATAATGGTCATCAGACCATCAACTCGTCGTGCCTTGCTAGCTCAATATACAGCCCGAAATCCCAGAATATGTCTACCGTCCCTCTATCCATCGGCGTAGTGCGTTGTGCTACATTTTGTTGTACAACTTCCATCTCCTGAAACCCACAATCCTTGCGTCGACATTGAAAATGTTCGTTTCATTGGTAATTTTGCGTCGGAACACTGTATCCATTTCTGCTGGCTTGATCTGACGAACTACTTCCCTCGACTTCCTCGATGCTCGGGGCTGGTGAAGGTGGCAGACTCTGCAAGGTTGACGATGGTCCATGAAAGTGGTAATGGGTTCGATACCGGTTCCAGGGACTGCTGGCTGCCGACTGACTGCGATCGAAATCGCTATTGCTCTCAGATGTATTGGCCGGTCCCTCATGGCTTCGAATCTCGTCGTGATTGACCTTGTCTAGTGTCCGCTTTTGGCCGGCACGCTCCAAGCCCAGGCGACTGCTGTGAGTAGAGCAACGACGGCTCCGTCCCGGAGACCAGGTATCCTCATGCTTCTGCCGTAACAAGACGACCTCGAGCAGTTCAAGCAACATCCACGCCACTTTCTCAGCCCTCTTGCGGCCATCATGCTCCGACTGCACCACTCTACCACTCAGCTCCTGTGAGTAGATGGCGGTGCAAAGCTGTTCGTCTTTCCCTGGCCCTTTGGCACGTTGGGTCCGAGCCTCTTTGCTTTCATCCGCATGTTCACCGCCACATTCTGCCGCGATATCAGGTGAACGGCTACAACTCTGGTTTTGGAACTCGCGGTGACGCTCACGCCTCTCTTGTTCTAGCACTGCGTGAGGTTTCTTCTCACCCCTGACTCCCAGTCCCAGCTTGCTTTCGAACCTGGGACCTTCGCATTTCTGCTTCTTGTCGTGAGGCCGGCGCGGAATAACAACACGGTCGCCGTAGGTTGCTCTGTTTGCGTCACGTTTAAAAAACGAAGCTACCAATTCGTTCATGTTCATCCCATGGATGCGGTCTTCCAGCTTTTTACAAAATTTGTTGCCATCCGGACTTGGCTGGTACCATCCCTGAGCATGAGCCGGCCTGAGAGTCCCACTCAACGCCTCGGACACGGAGTGCCTGACTGTGCTCAGGCCTAGGTCCAATGTACGATCTGACTGACTTCGAACACTTTGCAGCATATCTTCCAAGTCTAAATTTCCCAGAGTGGGACTAGAACCGGCTGATGATGGGTTTGTACCAGGATATCTAGATGAATATAGATGATGTTGGAGAGGCTTGCGAGGTGAGGTGTCGCTTTGTTCAACGCACCTCCAAACGGGACTCACTGAGGCCATGTATCCAGGTGATGGCGCTGGACCCAGTAAGTTTGTCTGACTAGACGTGTCACTTTTATCACTTGGAGAGTCTCTTCCCTCCGACGGCGCATGCGCTGTTGAGATTGTTGTTTGAGGTGGGTTAAGGTAAAGGTGATCAACCGATGGCACTCTGGACATGGTGATGGCCATCGTATTCGTATCCTCTTGCGACTTTTGAGTCGCGTAGATCGGGTCTGGTAGAGCACCATTGAGCATCTCCTGGATGCTGGGTAAATTTGGCATTGTGATTAGGTTGAGTTTTCTCCCTGTTCAACGTCTCCTATGGTGGGTACTGGGCACCTTGGTTTTCCCCAAGTCACTTTCGCTAATGCTGAGGATGAACAGAGCAGGGTCTCATATGTTACACAAGTCGAGCGTAAAGTTCTCTTTGAAAAGATGCCACCGCTATCGGGCTGATTGGAGGAGGTGGATAGCGTACAGCAATCAGAGAAAGAAGTTGGAACAGAGCAGCTCGCATGTATATGAGGCAGTGAGCCAACCTCCCTGACTCTTTACAGTGCACAACAAAGTCGGTCGCGAGATGATATTTCCATACGGTTGATGCTTCTCCACTCGCGGAGCACTGCTCCATTCAAGGAAGACTGATGGCCTGAAAAGAGGGCCAAAGAGGATCCAATCTTCCACTTTTGGGGGGGCAGAGCCTTGGGAATATGATCGATCGATCTTGCGTAGAGGGCGGAACGCACTGAATGGAGGCGAAATCCTCGCGCTTAGCGCCAAACGCGAGTGGACCTAGAAATATTATGTATCGCTTCTCCGGCAGGTCTCATTCAGCCATAGCAGGGTCACGGCTGAGGGAAAAAGGGACCTGGGTGCATCGACCAAGCCTCAGCCATGATAACCGATCAAGTTGGGGAGCCGGCGGCTTCATTCAGCTCTCAGGTACACAAGCCTGATTTTGGACCAATACGGATGTGTATGGGTCATCCTGACTCAATTGGTCCAAAAGTTGGTCCAGAGCCTTCATCACTCCCTGGGGTTGGTTACCCAAAAATGGCCATATTTAATATGCACGTCAGATGATGGGGTCGATGGCGACAAGCCCCTGACTCCACCAGACTACCCATAGTGACTATCAGATCTGTCTATGCAAGGGCGATGTGCGTAGAGCCTCGTCGAGGCTACTTGTCCAGAAGCAGGCCATCGTGCATGCGTTGAATGTTCAGGGGTGCGCAGATCGACAACTGACCACTCTAGATTAACCCCGACAAGACCATATCAGTTGATGGTCAAGTCTTCTTGCCGTGGCACTGAATGCTGATACTGAGCGATCGGTAAGGGACACAGTGGGTGTAAGCTCCTTGGACCGTTTCCATCTGTGCAAGATTGGGGATCCGCGCTATCGACCTCGATTGTTCTTGTGTGAGTGACCTCGTACTCGGTGCCTGGTCTCGGGAAAATCTGAGCTCACATTTGTTACACGAGGGGCGGGGTTGGTTCGGACCTGCACAGGTAACACACACGGAGACAAGCTCCAGGTACCAACATTCAGGAACAAGGACCCGAGTCTCTATTGGACCCTTCATATGTGGCGTTGCATTGGTCTGTTCGCACGATGGACCCGAGAACAATTGTTGTATCAGGGTATCACTCTGAGTCGGATGCTGACCGACTGACAGCCATGACTGGCACCACCCAGCTGGAGGCTCAACTGGAGGCTCAACGGCGGATTGTGCTACAAGAGGAATTTCTAGAAAATAGATTGGCAAGTAAATGTAAGATAAAAGTATGTACATTAACCGCATATTTCGAGTGTAAGTCATAAAGGCATAAGGGTATATATCCTCAGCTCCAAGGTGGATGACGCTCAAGCTTCCTCTTACCTCGTCCAACGCCGTCCAACCCAGATCATCCCCAGATCATCCGATCCGATATCACAGCAGACAGAAGCCTCGTCCCATCGGCTCAAATACCATCATGTAAAATCGGCCCAAGGCTCTGGTATGACAGCTGCAGCTTTGATGCAGCTGGTGGCATATCCAATCATGATCTTGCCATATTTCTAATCATCTCCTGGGCCCTCCAATAGTTGTCTTGATTCGTCGAGTCGCCTTCGCAATACCTTCACGGCCCGTACTTCTTGCTTGTTTTCGGACTGCAAGATCTGGTTACAGACACCGCCCACAGCGCGCAGCAGGTCCAGAACGAGATCCTTATCGACATCTGAAAATGTCATCGACCCCTGGTCACCACCAACCTGGAAATCCGGATCCGCAAGTTTGATTAAGCTTTCCATTAGGATCTCAGTATTTGCCGGGTGGTCCACCTGTTGTCCATTAACAACGGGTTGTTGCTGCTTTGCAACGCCATTTGCTGCTGAAAAGCTGCCGTGGGGCGAATGCACAGGAGGCGTGGGGAGTCCATTAGTGACAATTGTTCCCAGGCTCTGGGGGTTTCGTGACGACTTCGCCTGACCTTGATGAACACGTCCTCCCAATGGCGGAGTGGGCCAATTCAAGGGTGTCTTCTCCCGCCTAGGACTGATGGGCGGTTGGGGGAAGCGGGCGCCATTGCCCCAGTGCAAGATCTCATTTGGCATTTCATCTTCACTTCCTTCAACTTCATCTTCCTCGCCTTCGGTCGCAGTGGCAAAAGTAGCAGCTGTAGATACAGAATCCATGCTATTGCTACGTGCTGCTTTCATCCAGGGTTGAGCGGGCTTCTTGAGATACAATGCTGCACCCTCTCCCTGAGACAGCTGTGGGAATGATTCCTGAACAGGAGTCGCCGCCCCTCCTTCAGTACTGCTTCCATCGACTTCATCCGCCACCACCTCCTCTTCATCATCTTTGTCGTCGGTGGGTGTGTTTTGATCCATCCGTGTTGTGACAACGCTGCTTCCATCGCTCTCAGAAGGAGTCAGACTCCTGGTTCCCGAACCAGTGTAGTTTCCCATGGCGCTGTGGAGAAACATATTTTCATAATCGAAAGCATCCAACCGGTCTTCGTGTCGCCCAGCACCACCATCGTTGAGCAGATGCTCTGGCACTTCCGGCACTTCCGGCTCAATTTCTTCCAGACTCTCCTGCAAAACTTCGTTGAGGTAGACTTGCTCCTCTTCTGAAGCGGCAACCGCGTCCTCATCGTCCAATTCTTGAGCAGCATCCTCGTAGTGGGACTCCTGCATTGTCGATTTGGGCTTATCACGTGTCAATGCTGACATAGGGATAGATTTGTGGAAGCTCGGTGTGTTTTTATCAGTTCTTGCATCACTCACTAGCCGCGAGTCATTTGTTGTAGGCTGCTCAATAGTAAGAAAAGTCTGCGTTTGAGGAGTTACAGGAGCGGCTTGCGCATCCAACATAATTGCCTGCTGACGAGAAGGACTCCAGCCCATGCCGGCATTGGTATTGATCGGACTACCACCTTCCCTGTATTCTGGCGCGCTAGTGTACCACTGCTCGGGGGTTTGGGCAGCTGTGAAAGGACTGGGTGTTCTCATGCTCTGGGCGCTACGCCTTCGCATGCTGTCTGCCTGAGCTTTATCCTTCAGATCAGAAATTCTGGCACGCAAATCGGTCATCTGGTCCCGAATCTCCTTTGTGGACCGACTTGACATTGCCGAAGATGAGCGGGCTACAGCAGTGGTTGGACTACTGGTGATAACCGAAACGGTTTCTTTCGAAATTGCGGCCAAGGTATTGATACCCAGGCCGCGGGGGGCATTCTGCTCGGGTGACGTTTTGATTGTGCTTGGAGTACCCTCCTCTTCTTGCAGCACTCTGAGCGGAGAGTTGAAACTCCGACTACTGGCAGGAGAAAAGCCAGCAACCCGATTTGACGGAGACATTTGGTACTGCTGCGGAGATTCTTGTCTTCGGCCGTATTCGAGGGCACTGGCGGACCTCTCAGGAATCATCGACAATCGTTTTAATCCTGTGTTGGGAGTGGTGTCACTACCACCTCTCGTGTGAATTGCGGAATTTGTTTTGACGACAGGATAGAGTGGGCGAGATTTGCGGCTGCTGATACCAGCGAGGGAAATGGAACGATACAGCCCGCCTGCAGGCTGGTGAAGTTCCGACATATTGGGGGAGGAGCGCGGAGACATGAGAATACTATGCCTAGCCTTGCTGAGATTATCCTCCATACTTGTCAGGCGTTTTCTGGCATGTTCAAGGATTCTTTCGGCGCGCTCGTTGAGTAGGGCCATCTCGTCCACGGGGCCGGCAACCGTGGTACTATTCCGTTTGCTGTCGGGGTCATCCACCTCATCGTCTTCCACTTTGGCCACATCTGCAGCTAGCCTTTCGTTCATCATCTTGGAAGAGTCAAAATCTTCCCAGTTTCCCAAGTCTGAGCCATTGCTGGACGAGGACTGGTTGCTTAATCGCCTCGATTGAACCGGAGTTTTTTCAGCTGGCGTGGGGGAGGACGGGCCTGAGATAGTAGAAGTATAGCTGAACCTGCTACTCCTCTTTGACACGGGGGTCTCCTCCTCGCCGATGTCGCTCAAGGGCGCACCGTGTTCATAGCCATTGAAGTTGGTGTTGATGGAGGGCACAATGCGCGCGGGCGCTCTGACGGTGGTGGCAACCCCCACTTCAGGTGAGAGCTCTGCGTCTCCCAGTGCCGAGCTCAAAGAAACAGCTGAATCCGGGCGCGGAGGCAGAGTTGATTGCTGCAGAGTTGGCGACGAGGCCAAAGGCGTCGGGCTGGAGCTGAGGAAGGGGTTGTAAGGCAAGATCATGTCAGGGTTGGTCAATGTTGGCGAGGGGGGAGCATCGTAGGATGGGATGTCGCTGGATTGGGGGTGAGAGTGGGCATGAGGGTGATTTTGAGGATAAAAGTGTGCTGTACCAGCCATTTGTTACTGGCGTGGCGATGATGGGTGTTCCTCGTTCTCTGGTATTTTGAAGATGCCGCGATGTTTCACAGGTCCATCAAATCCGAGCGCAGGTGCGGGTCGTTTTCTGCGTCATACCAATGCCAATGCCGGCGTCAGTTCTAACAAATGGCAGAGAAGCGGCAGAAAGCGGTGATGGTCGTGGTAGGAGAGCATGGACGGCCGCTGATGGCGTGTGCTGTAGCCGGTTGCAGGTCGCAGGAAAAGATCGTGCAAGAAGATGGCGAGGCGACTCAGCAATCGGCACTCAGCACTCACACAGGTGTCATTCCCAATGAGATGAAAAGATCGACCGACAAGCCCCAGGGCAGATTGCTCGAGCCAGGATCCTGGGGTTTGCGGCTTGAGGCACCTCCGTTCTTTGACGTCCAGGGTGGAGTTGGTCGAGAAAGTCAGCTCGGCAGTGAGAAGCAGGAAACAGGAAACAGCGGCACCCACAGCAGCCAGCACGATTGTAGCCGAGATGGCGCAGCGGGAGGAGCAAGATGAGTGGTTGCAACCCCTGCAGGAGCTGTTGCTCGGCGTGCTGTCCACCCTGGACTCGTCCCCTGTGTGGCCTAGACTACTAGCCTAGCTTCCCCCGACCCCTGCCTACCCAACTCCCGGCACCCCCATTGTCAGGTTCGTATGGTTAATCCAAAGCCTAAAGAGAGGACTTGAGGGGAGCCTCAAGCCTTCCGGGGCTGCAGGACACCCAAGGACACACACCCCGAAAGCCTATCCAAAGCGACCCGGGCGGACCCAACAAAGCTGACACTCCTTCCCACCTCCGTCATCATTATTCCTCTCTGGTATCAGAAAAGAACCCAAAGCTGGTGCGAGATTCGAAAGAACAATCTATCCATTTTGGGCTAGAAAGTAAACGACAAGATGTCCGTTGAGTTGGAGCCTTGCTGACGCCTCTTTATATTCGGGATCCGTACTTGGTACTCCGGACTCTATCACCAGAATCCTGTGGTATGCAAGGGCAGCATCGCAAAGAATGCCTGCCTTTGTTCTGCTCCCTGCATCCCCATCCGATCTTGAGGCCGTTGCTCGCGTCCAGTTTGCTGCGTGTGCAACCGATCCTGGATTTAGCGTCATCTTCCCTAAAGGCAGCACATTGACTTCCATCACGCACTTCGTGCAGTCGTATGAGGATGACATGGACAATGACCCTTCCTACCATATCATGATCGTGAAGGAGGCCATGTCCGGGGAAATCGCCAGTTTTGCGATTTGGCACTTCTTCCCCCCTCGCGACCAGAACGAGATTGAACAGGAAATGCTGCTGGAAGACTTCCCACTGCCAGAGGATTCAAACAAGGAGGTTGGCTGTAGGTTAATGCACAATAGCATCAGGAAGCGCCATGAACTTGCATCTGCATTTATTGGGGTTGGGCGACCTTATGTTTGTGAGTCTTGACTCTTAACTTCCACGAGTAACTGCCACCTCCCCAGCAGCTCGAGCCAGCAACAGTTCCCCATCCCTATCCCTCAGCGTGGCTACTGGCTGATACCACAGTTCAGACTTGGCAGCTCTAGGCACGTCTCCCAAGTATCAACGGCAAGGTGCGGGCGCGAAGCTGCTTGACTGGGGATTGGAACGCGCCGACGATCGAGGCTTGGCAGTCTATGTAGAGGGCACGCCCGCTGCTGCACGCCTCTACGAACGTACTGGCTTCAAAGAAGTTGACCGATTAAGGCTGGAAATGGATCCGGGGGGTGCGGATGAACATTCCAACATATGTATGATCCGAGAACCTCAATCATGACGGCACTTGGAAATCAAACAATTCTATCTAGTTCCGTGAAAAGGAAACCAATCATTTATTCCGACAACGCAGTCCTAGCTCGACCCAACACACTGATGGTCGTTGATAAAATAATTCTGAATAAGTCTCTCAAAGATACCTAGGCACTTGACTGTCTTCAACCAGTCCTTGGAAGCATTGACAATTGAGCCTCGATATCTGATTGCCGTTTGAGCGCTCGATCCTCAGAGCGACGGAAGTATGCTTGGCACACAAACGGTGCTGGAAAACTATCAACTGTAAGTCGCTGACGGCAAGCCGCCTCCTCGCAGGAATGAAACAATCAAGATCATGAGTTTGTCTCCTGAAGGCATATATCCGAGAAAACGAAGTTCATGGATGAGCTTCCAAGTCTTAGATGACACGTTAACACCAGGCAAGTCAGAGCACCCCGTGCCACAGCTCCTTCGAGCAAGTATTACAGGATTGGGAAGCTCGCTCCTAGAGTTGGACTTGACCTAAGATTCATATTGAACACCCCCCGGCATTTCCCTCTGCAAAACCTCGCGAGCGGAGGCTATGTCCCCTCTCTTTCCAGCACGGAAATTGATATCTGGATCCTACCTACACCAGCTGCCAATGACGACAATACTCTACGAAGACATACGCCTGCATCAACATTCAGGCACGGCCGAGGAAATACGGCAATGTTACCTATCCAAACTATTTCTTCGTCCACGAGCAGTAACTCCACATCCAACATGACAGGTGTGTTTTCCCAAACTGACGGCTGGGCGCAAACACCGGGCGCGAGTGGTTAGTAAGCAGCTGGGCGCTCGTCCTGCTAGGAGCTATATCGTGCTTGTTCGCGGTCTCGTTACACATCTCGTGGCCTACAGGGCACAAGTCCATATTCCTCTGCATTCTCTTATCGTTATCACAAGGTCTGCAACTGGTGCACTGGCTCCAAAGCACTGACAACTTGGCCGGATACGGTGCTGATGCGATTTCTCAGATCGCTAGTCGATAATGCCATTGGGGTTAGAAGATGTCGATGTTGTCCCAATGGCATTGTAAGACGTGCTTTCTGGCATGATTGACGTTCTGTCTTCCCAGGATCAAGAGCAATACCAAGGCAGGTGAGATTTGCTCGTCTCAATTCGTGTTGAAGATGTGCAGTCTGACATCTGTCACTTGAGATATGCAGATAACTTTATTACCCCTGAAAAGCTTCACCTTCACGCAACAGATGATGCGGCTGCCGCCATTTCCGTGGCTGTTGAACAATCCTTCCACTCACAGGCTGCCGCATGCTTCCTACCTTCGGAAATACCCAACGGGTGTGAGGCCTCCCTGAAAAGCTTTACCGTCGGGCAGAAAATGGTTTGACATAAAACCTGGCATTCAGATTGCCATCACGAAATTTACATGCATAGCGAACTGTCAACCAGAGTCTTACCGCACAGCTTACTTCTCCCTCAATCTGGAAGAGGATGGACGTACGTAGATCTTGCCCTTACAGAGGCTCTGAAACATCGTTGCTACACCACCCAGAATAACATCAACAGATCTGCCTTTGATCGGACTCATGTTGAAAAGTCTAGACCTTGATACGCCCATACGACTTGTGTGCTGTCGTTTGCAATGTGATTACCTTGGATCTGTGCGGCAAGTCAAGAGTCAGGAGCTTCTGCGCAAATTTGATCCTCTATTGCCCGTGTGGCAACAAAGTCACAAGTCCCGTCTTTGAACAGGCTAGCTATCTTATGTCCATTTTCGAACTGTCAATCAGAATTGCATATCACAATCAAGCTCAGGGGATGAGTCATCAGCTGCATCGTAAAAGTCGCCGACTTCCACGCTCTTCGCACCAGCCGAGCAACGTGCATTGCCAACACGTCCCAAACCCATCTGACATAGCTGTTTGCTTCCTGGGTGCGCACTCGTGGCTCACCAGGTACACACCATGACGGACCAGTACCAGCCTCTTGTCAAAGACGTAGCCCAGAGTTCACATCATTCAGAAAAGCCTACAGATTACGATGTTGAAGCGAAAGAGGTCGCTGACCACGATGACGAAGACGACGACATTGAGCTTAAAGAAATTGATCTTTCTAGGCTCCCAGAGGAGTCCAGGCCGAAATGGTACCAACTGCCGCAATTGAGAGTACGACAAAATTGGGATATATCGTCAAGATTGGACCTTGCTAAAAGGTGGGACAGCGTACCGGATGTCAAAACGTTGGCACGGCTCGTCTTGTCCTACGCGGTTACTATTCTCCCGCGCTACATGCAACCAGGAGGCTTGAAGGTCAAGAAAGAGCTACATCCAACTGCATACCTCGACGCAGTACGTGGCTGGGCCGCTCTGGCAGTGTTCCGCTATCATGGCATAGCAAATAAAACATGGCTTCTCGAACAGCCTGTCTTCCGAATGGTCCTCAACGGTCGGGCAATGGTCGACGTCTTCTTCGTTATCTCTGGTTATGTGTTGACATATCGAATGCTCAAACTGATCAGAAACCGGCAGAATGGACTGCTGAGGGCACTTGCCTCATCGACCTTCAGGAGATGGTGGCGCCTCTACGTCTCCACAGGAATTGCAACACTCATTACCGCAATCTGGACCTATTGGGGCTGGTGTCAGCCCCAGTATCGTCAGCCAACTCTGTGGCTCCAATTGATTGATTGGGCATGGGACTGGGGCGCTTCCAGCAACCCTTTTGGTGATATCAGAGGGTGGTGGTATGCCACAGTTTTCCGTACCAAGTATTTGGACCAGATGTGGACCATCCCCGTGGAATTCCGAGGTAGTCTAGTGGTGTTCTGGTTCTGTGCTGCATCCGCCTATCTTTCGACTCGTGGCCGCAGAATTTTCTGCTTGGTCGCCATTGCCTTATGCTACTATTGGGGAGCTATCTATGCCGCACTCTTCCTTTTGGGCGAAATGATTGCAGATTACTCGTTCGATCGCCATCCGGAACGACTCCAGCGCATTCGACTTCCAACACCGCAAGAGTCTGAGGGATGCTTGACTCCAGAGCGCCGTCAATCTATTCCTTCCAAGATCTGCTATACTGTCCTTCTCATAATCGCCATGTTCTTGCTTGGCCAACCTTCCGACGGCTACTGGGCCATTGGTCCTTTTCCTTGGCCGTACCTTAGCAAGGCTATCCCATGGTACTACAACGTGGAGCTAGGAGAGCACTTCTGGCTTAGCTGGGGTTCGGTGCTATTCATATTTGCTCTCGACAATTGCAGAATGCTCCAGATTCCGTTCGAATGGCGCTTTTCACAATATTTGGGGGACCTGTCCTTTGGGATTTATGCCATGCACAACAGCTTACTCTGGGTCCTTTACACACCCATTGTTGAGCCATGGCGTGCCAGTCATCTGGGAGATGGATACTGGTCTGGCCTCCCCGGTATTGTTTTCACCACTTTGGTGCTGCTATGGTTGGCAGATTATTTCACACGCATCGACCAAATCGTTGTCAGAGTTGGAAGATGGTTAGAAACCATGGCGTTCATCGAATGGACTTAACTCCGCACACCAATCGACCGGGGCCCTCTAGAATGCGTTTCTTTGATTAAATGATGTTGTGGTACTAGCGATCTGATACCTTTTGTTTGACGAAGTGCACGGCTCTATCATGTGGGTTGCCTTTGCTTAACGACTATGCAACTCTACGGTCTGGGGGCTGTCAATTATCAAAGGCTTGCTCACTTAGCTCAAATTAATTCGAATTACGATCCGTGAATACGCTTGCCGTAGTGGAGGCCTGCTTCGATATTGCTTTAATACTCCACTCCCGTCTGGGAGGCCTATATTTGGCTTTAATCCCGTTTCGCTTTCGCCAGGCTGGGCACAGGGGCGATAATTTCTCCGAAACGCGAAGCATGGCGTGGCTGCCGATACTCTTCGACATATGGGATACTTGTGAACTATACACACACGAGAATCTCTACTACTATTAGCCACTTATGTCTCCGCAACCGTGAGCGCTGCTCTCCACCTCGTCAGCAGCTTCTTTCCCACAACTGCCTCAAGGGTCTCGGTCTTGCCACCAGCACCATGATTAGCAAAGGTGTACACTGGGCCGAGTTTCTCTTCATCGCCCGCCTTGAAGGGCTCCCAATCTAACTGACCATAGCAGAACGATATCCAATCTCGCTGAAGCTGATGCACCGCACCGGAGTATTCCTTCTGATGCTCCTCGCCTACCAGATCCGCGGCCGGGTTGAACAGGAATAGATCGCTGATTGCGTGATTGGCTTTGCGGTAGCCGAGTTTCCAATTAGGGTAAGGGTTCGTCGATTCAAATTCGTACACGTATGTTTTGCTTTGAGCCTTGAGAGCTATCAAAAAGGGTGGGATTCGGAAAATCAGGTCGGCAACAAATTCGGCCCACGTCTCGCGATCTTTGGTGGGTGTTTCAACGGTATCTTGGATGCCGTAGGCTTCCAAGACTTCCGCTGAGAATAGCTCATCCGTCTTCGACGTGAGACCGATCGGCCTGAGCATAGTCAGTGCTGTGTCTCGCATGGCCTTGTCGCTCGAATTGGCCGGGTCAAGCGCCCCGAGCATAGCGAGCGTCAGATCTTGCTGTATCGGTGTCAGTGTGATAGAAAGCTTCCGAACAACGCGAGGCTTACTTACCTCATATGCGCATGAGCCAATCATGAGCTCAACTGATGTTGGCCTTTCAATGAGGTCGGTAACCGTCCTCCCCTTGATCCAGTCATTGTCAATTACAGGATTGTAAAAGCCCGACGGGGTCTCCTCCACAAATCTCTGGGCTGGAATCGACTGCAAGTCTCTGATCACATCGTTACTACCCATTGGACTGTACTTGCGTGCAAAATTGCTAAACTGCTCTTCGTGATAGGTGAGAGGCATGGCTCCTATGGCTAATGTCGTACCACTCGACAATATCGCTCTTTTGATTTTGGTGTCTTTGAACTGTGTCTGGAAATGGCATGAAGCACCACCAGCGCTACCTCCTTGAATGGTGATCATGCTCGGGTCTCCACCGAAGCCATCGATGAATTTGAAGACCCATTCCAGGGCCTGCCGCTGGTCATGAAGGCCATAGTTCCCAACCGCTTCTCCAAAGGACTTGTTGTAAGCCTCGAGTGCTGACGAGGCTAGGAAGCCAAGGGGTCCCACGCGGTAGTTGATGGTGACCACAACGAGTGGTCGACCCAAGGCAATGCTTGTCTGAACTAGCCTCAGACCGTCATAAATCTCACGACTGGCCACCTGAATGCTCGAGCTCCCAACCATGAAGGCGCCTCCATGGATAAAGACAAGCACCGGGACCTTCTTGGCGCCTTGAAGGGCACTCAGGGGTGCAGTAATATTGAGGTTCAGGCACTTGAACTCGTCAGCTGTCGGTCTGCTCAGTGCAATGCCGTCTGGTGGCAGTGTCCCAGACCAAAAATCGGGAAATGGAAGGGCCTCCGTGTGAGGGCAAGTTGAACCAGGTTGTGTGGCATCGTAGGGCTCTCCTGGCAAGGTTGTCCTCAGTATTGACTGTCTGAACCGAGCAGGGATATCTGCAAAAGGAATGCCTCTAAATTGCACGATGTCGCTGCCTCTGCCCGTCCCGTGGAGCTCGCCCAACACCGGATGCCGGTATGAGAAACCAGAAGCTGGCTTGCTGGCGTCAATACTCCCCATCTCGACAGTGTTCCTTCAAGGATTGCGGCACTGCTTGCGCTTAACCCCCTTATCCAAGCCAGTATGCGCCTTATATCATCGAGATGTGTCTTTTGTCCTCACTCACAACCAGATCACCAGATGCCGTGGAGCACAGCCGGATTTTACCTCTTGCCCCAAAAGACTCCACAGATTCAGCGATTCAAATTGCTACTTTCGCTGTCTCGGGCGTCGTACGACAGATGTCTTCGAGTTCGAAAAGGTTCATCTCGGTGCTCTCGGCGCTGTCGGCCGTGGCTTTGAATTTGTTAATCTGCCGAAGACGCCCTGTGGAGCGTTCGGCTACCTCCCCCAGCTTTGCCCCTTGCATCCCCCGCGATGCACTGGTATTGACTTTTTGCCACGCTTCAGAGCTTGATTGTTCTCCCAAGGTTAACAACTACCGCGACGACATGGTATTATAGATGAAGGCATCGAAGATAGATAAATATCATGCTCCCTTTACTCATGGCTCGTCAACGACATATAATCTCAATAGTAGGGATTAATTCTTATCGCAACAGATTACCACCATGGCGTCTTCGAAGTCAAGCTTCCGTTTCACTATACTACACAACCCTCGCCTCGCCCTGACAGCCTTCCTCCTGTCGATGGTCTTCTTCACCTTCGGCTACGATGGTGGAGTCATCGCTGGACTTCTCGCTATGGTTCCCTTCAACAAGCAGTATGGCAGCGGTCATGGACCACATGGCTTGACAATGCTCACTTCGACTGAGATATCTCTCATTGTGGCACTCCCCAATTCAGGCTGTCTCTTAGGATTGCCGTTGTCAGCATGGCTCGGCGATCGCATTGGCCGCAAAAAGACTTTACTCATTGGGTGCGGCTTCAATGCCGTGGGCGCCGCCATCCAGACTGCTGCTCCGAACTTGGCCACTATGGTTGTGGGGAGATGGTTCACCAGTGAGTGAGATCCTTGTGCTGTTGCTGTTTAGCTGATATCCAGTGCAGATGTCTCTATCTTCATGTTCATCACCATGGCTTCCAACCTCCTTGCTGAGGTCAGCCCTTCGGAGATCCGTGGTATTCTAACAGGCCTCTCCATCGTTCTGATCGACGCCGCTGCCATCCTTTCGCAAGGCTTGAACTATGCTTTCTCTACCGTGATGGCCAAATACTCGTTTCAGATTCCCTTGGGTATCCAAATCTTCTTTTCTGTCTTCATTTTCCTCGGTATCCTAACCGTGGACGACTCCGCCACGTTCTACTTGACCAAAGGTCGTGACGAGAGAGCGCTTCAGGCTCTACGAACTGTGCGCCAAGGCTATGAGGAGGCCGATATTTCGGCCGAGTTTGCATCCCTCAAGGCGCAAAACAATCTGCGTCAGGAGGAAGAATCGGTCTCCTGGAAGGATCTGTTCATTGGCGTCAACAGAAGACGCAGTCTAATCGCCTTATCCATTGCAAACGGTCAGCAGCTCAGTGGAATTGCTTTCGCAACAAATTATATAACTCTGTTCCTCAGCACGATTGGTGGGAGCGTGTCGCCCTTTACTCTGGCGATGGGTGCTGCTGTTCTGGCCTTTGGGGGTGCAATTGTGGGACTTTTTGTCGTGGACCGGGTCGGACGGCGCGTACTGGCCCTGACCTCATTCACCGCCCTCGCAATTATCAACTTGGTCGTCGGTGTCATGGGCTTCCTTCCCTTGACAAATCCTGCTGTGCCCAAAACGATCGCTGCGTTCTGCTGCATGTTCGCCTTCTTCTACGCGGCTGGTTTCGGTCCGCTGACCTACATTATTGCAGCCGAGATACCTACAGCGCGCCTGCGAAACAAGTCCAACTCGTTGACCTTCTTCCTGGTGGCAATTTTCGCGACCATGGTCACATACGTGCTGCCGTACATCGCAAATGCCGATGCGTAAGTCAGGATTCCCGCGAGGTAACTCTAAACTGACCATAAGACAGCGCCAATCTTGGACCAAAGACCTACTTGATCTTCTTCGTCTGGATGGCTGGGTGCATAATCCTAACTTACCTTTACTTGCCCGAGACAAAGGGGCGCAGTCCCGCAGAGCTGGACGAGATGTTCGAGGCAAAGCTCCCTGCACGTAAATTCAAGGGCTATGTCTCAGTGCTTGCAGTGGAAAACTTCAGCGTTGAGCTCAAAGCTGGTGCACAGGGTATTGAGACTGAAGGAAGCCAAATCTGCATGACTAATAGTAGGAGGATGCAAGTTCAATGAAGGAATATGGTAGTCCTCCTTGGAGTAAGCTGCATGGCCGGTCTTGTCCCTCAATGCTAGACAGGTATCTTTGAATGCTTAGCCTTTGGCAAGGTTGTCATGTCTTCGTTCGTAATTCCATACATCCGTCAGAGTGGTAGAATAGTGGGATCTCTTGTGGCGGAGAAATACAATAAAATCCATCAAAAGTCTAGATTAGTGCATTGAGCTTCATACATCAACACGAGGGCCTCCTAGCAAGCCCTACTATCCCGCAACCCAGGGAATATCCGAGATGACTTCCAGGGATGAAGCTCGTGGACCACACAAGCTTCTCCAGCATCCTTGGGCCCCGTGATCTGGACTACCGAAAAGTCATAATAGGCGAGGGAGTTAATCACATGACGCACCTGGCCCTGCACGGCTGTCTGGAGGAAAGTCGCACTCCCTTCGTGCTCTCAAGGCTGCCACTTTCACTCACTTCCGTGTCGTGCTCTTCAACTCTGATCTTCTTCTAAACGAGGTCGACTCTAGCTACTTCAGTTTCTATGCGGAAGCTGCTGTGAGAGACAATGTAACTCGCACGAGCCGCAGTCAAGACACCACCTCGCTACAAAGAAATGGGGTTGTCGCCTGGGAGAGGTGCAGAATAGATGGCATCTCAGAATTTCAAGCCCAAGACGGCTTGTGATCAATGCCGTTTCAGGAAACTCAGGTGCGATGGAGGTTATCCATGTGACCGCTGCTACAAGATGGACTTCGAGTGCTCCTTCAATCCCAGATCAACCCGTAACCGGCGTGTCGAAATGCTGCGTGGGCGACGGCAGCAATCTTCAGCTTCCCCTGGGCATGCCTCCGAGGACTGCTCTACCGATTTGAGGTTCCCTGCACCTCCCGAAACTTCAGTTCAAACAATCGTCGACTTCCAAGGAGGAGGGGACGGTGACGACCAACTACTTTCAGTGGATGGGGAGCAATCGGCCAGACCGCAGAGTATGGGTGTCCAAGGAGAATCCTTCGAGGTCGTGTCTTCACCGCACGCCGAAGCCTCTACTACCCAGCACTTGGACCAGTATTCTTCCATTATCCCGTTGGCCACCAGTCCAGAAGATTGTCATGTAAGCCAGCCGCTATTTCCGTCTCGTACCTATAGCTCTGCAGTCACTAGCAATCCTACAACGGATCGCTTGAACAGTCAACAAGTGGCATCGCCCGGCTTCAACGCAACTAGCCCTTTTTCTACGATGACTGCCCAAATCAAGACACCCTCCGCCTTCTCTGAGGGCGATGTCATGCCTTGGATCAATATCTTCTTTGATCGACTCTATCCAACTTTACCGATCGTCAATCGTTTCTCCTTATATCGGGATATTGTGGCTGGCCGCCAAAGTCAAGACCGCGACTTCACTGCTATGGTCCTCTCACTCTCCGCTTTAGCCCTCGTACAGCCAGTATTACGAGAGGAATACGAGTCTATGCCGTCCCGTATCACTTTGGCCACAAACATGCTTCAGGCCGCAATGAGATCGAGGACGCACACCTTCGGAGAGAACCTCACTGTGGTCACTGTAGTTGCAAGCTTCTTCATGTTTGCTGCTCTTTTCGGAATGGGGAACCAGAATGCTGCTTGGCTTCGTTTGAGGGAGGCCGTTGAGTGTGGAAAGATGATCGGTCTCCACCGCCCAGAAACCTACAGGTACCTGGACAGAGATGAAAAGGGCCAGCGCTTTCGATTGTTCTTGATCCTGTCCGTCACAGAACGAGGATATGCACTCCAACGAAATCACTACATCAGTTTCACTGGCCAGCACTTATCAAAGATGGATAGCATCTACAGGGAAATCGAGGCCAGTGCCACGAGCCATATCTCAAGCATTCTTGTCCATGACGACAAAGACGTCACAGCGATGCGTGGACTTCTGCAGCTGATGAAATTGTTTGATTCTGTCGATGAGGACGTCATCACGTGCTGGAACCGAAGCTGTTCAATTTCTCACGGCACCTGTACGAAGCTCACAACTGTGCAAGTCCAGAGAGTGTACAACGCCATATCTAGTGCCATGCCGCCAACTTCATCGCGGACCTCACGTTCGGATCAAAACACGGATGGCGCCTCGGCAGCGCCACAACCCACCAATTCTATCTTGAATGATCCTCAGTGGGCCGACTGCTTCGTGCTACAGCAATGGCTCTTCATCAGACTGTGGGTTTCCTGCCTGACACATGATTTGCTCGACGAGAACAGCAGCCTTCATTTCATTAGGCCATCGTTTGCCATCAATGTGGCAACGAATGTCTGGAACGAATGCCGCAACCTCGAGACCAGTGTCCTTGAAGTTCACGGTATTGGAATGATAGAGCGGCTGTTCGACGTTGCCATGGGCATTTGTATGGCCATCGAGCACTGTCAAGGTGCGGAACATGCGCGGGTCACCGAGTCAGGCGTTGCGACACTTGAGCACTACTTTGGCTTACTGGACCATCTACGAAATGGTGGTCACACCTTTAGCGCTGCGCTTCGAGAAGCGTATGAATCTATTCAGACGTGATGAGCTCGATTAATATGCCTATTTACATCTCATGATTGCCCAATGGATCTACTGCTTCCTACAAATTAGATCACTATTCCCTGCGCAGCAATATTGCGCTCGTCAGGCGAGATCAGCAGCTCAAATATGACCCAAGGCTGTCTTGTCCACGACTTTTGCCTCCTGGCTAGCTGCAGAAGTCTGATAACCCTTCCACTTGCGCACCGGAATGTTTTCCCTGTACAGCTCGTTGATCTCAGCAAAGGTACGTCCGGATGTCTCCGGCAAGAAGGCATAGTAAAAGGCCAAAATTGCCGCCACGATCCCCCCAAAGACAAGATATGTTTTGGCACCCAGGTCCGCTGCATCCGCTGAGACTAGCTGAGGAACAGCAAAAGTTGTGATTTCTGCGGTTGTATAGGCACATGCAAGTGTATAGGATGTGGTCATGTTCCGAAGCTCGGGTTTGGGTATCTCAGTTGGTAGTGTCACGGAAAGGGCATAAAACGATGCTGCCCAGAAGCCGTTGAACACGAAAGACAGGGCTGCAATGGCAATAGGAACATTGGGTTTGTCGGTGTAGAACGCCAGTGTCCCAGCGGAGATATCAATGGCGAGCAACACCGCCATCCCTATTATGGCCACTGGCCGACGCCCAGCACGGTCAACGAGGATTGGTGCCACCAGAGTGCCGGCAAGGATACAGCATGATGCCGCAATTGTGAGCTGGAAAGGATTGCCAACTCCAAGTGCAGTCAGGAAAATGGTGGCGTAGGTACTAGACAAGATGATACCAGAGCACTGGTTGACCGAATACATGGAGCCAGCGACCAGTGTCCGCATGATGTTATCTTTCTTGAAGAGATCCCAGAACTTGACTCCTGAGGTCAGCGCAAGCTCGCTGTCATGAGCTGCCTTCATCACCCGCAACTCATCGTCGACCAGTGCATCATCGAAAGCCCGGAGTTTGCGCAGGTTGTGCCTTGCCTCCCCATCGCGACCTTTCGTGATGAGCCAGAACGGGCTTTCAGGAATAAAGATAGTGATCGGAATCAAGAACACGGGTGCTACGGCTTGCGCGCCGAGAGGGATACGGTAGGAAGATGCTCCTGCATGTGAGAACGTGGCGTTGCAGATGACGGTCGCAATGACACCAGCGATGAGATTGAAGATGTTGCTGGAGGTAACTGCCATGCCTCGATACCTTGCCGGCACAATCTCCGAAAGGTACAAGGGCGCAATGGTCATGCCAGTGGCAATCATGGCGGAGTTGAAAAATCTCCCAGCCACGAACGCCCCAAGATTCGGCGCAAAGGTCTGTAGGAAGGTACCGGAGATGGATAGGACATAGGCTCCGATCACCACCCATTTTCGGCCATACCTTGTCGTCAGAGGTGCAGCCGAGGCGGCTCCTATGACAGCTCCTACCAGCTGGTACTGTTAGCGACGGCGATTTCCGCAATTTCTATCAAAAGGGCCCAAAACTCGGGTCTCACCGGAAGACAGAATACCAAATTCTGATTGCGTGCCGTTAGAGCCATCGCCCCTACTGAGTTCTGGTGGCCTTGGAACTTTTTGACCTGCAATTACTTAGCAAGAGGCTCCAATGTGAAGCCGCCGGGCTCACAAAGCTTTCCATTGCCGCCACTGGGCTGATGACCTTGTCTGTTCATTGTTAGCAAGCGGAATCGAGGCGAAGTTGAGACGTCTTTGCATACCATCGTAGCCAAACAACATGGAAGCCGCACCGAACGAGAGACATGCCGCGACAAGCAACAGGTTCCAGACTTTCGCAGAGTCGATATCGGATGAGAGCACGAGAGCAGTGCCATCCACATGTTGAATGCTACTCCGAGGCTTTTCATCGACTGCTGTCGATGCTGTAGTGTCGGACTGCTTCATACTTCGTGGCTGAACTCTTTCTTCAAGCCGAATGGCAGATAGAACTTTGTCGAGACTAACCTCCATGGAAAAGCTTTACTCTTATATCATACTGAAGTACCGATTGGCCCTGTCTCCCCACTCTGCTGTGAAACAAGTCAATCCCCGCTATTCGGAGCTTTCGGTCATCTCGGTGGTGTCGGTGGCGCTATCCTACCTGGGGGGCAGCTGGGGAACTAAGACTTCAGAGCATCATCCTACTTCTCCTTCGGATGTGGGTAGCGAGGCGGATTCTGGATGGGAGATCCACGGACGGGGAGGATTCGCAATCTTGGCTTTGAACCGATCACCTACCCAGCTCCCTCTCGTGGCTCCGGATCGGCAGGAGCAGTCGGAAAACTGCCAAGGTTGCAACTTGTTACGCTACATCTCACGGCACAGAGTTAGGCATAACTCAAGAGCCGCTGACCTCCAAAAGTTCAGCTCACGCCGATAGACGATCCCAACGTGTCTGTCTCCTCTCCCATCGGAAGAAAAACGGCAACCTCCCATATGACAGCTCCGTCATGTTCAAACCTGGGGGTAGAGCTTGAAAGCAGCTCAAATATCGACTTGATAATGGACGATAGTGATGTGGCACTTACAACTCCAGAGGATAGCTCAGCAGAGGCATCTTCGACGGATGAGTCCTTTATCGATGAAACCACAACTACCGGGTTCAAAAGCGACCACACATGCCGACAGCACGACGCATTCCGTCAATGGCGACCGCAATACCATATCTTAGCCCCTGGCGGTTGGATGAATGATCCGTGTGCTCCAGGCTACGATGCTAGAAGAGGCTTATATCATGTCAACTTTCAATGGAACCCTAAGGGCAATTCCTGGGGAAACATATCTTGGGGCTCTGCGCAATCTCCAGATCTGGTTCAGTGGACCGTGTCCCAAACTCCTTCTATAACCCCGACGGCAGCACTGGATATCTGCGGTGTTTTCACGGGCTGCAGCTTACCCAAGAACAACATCACCCATTCAATGACCGCCAGCGACAGTAAACTTACAGCATTCTACACATCGGCACAAAAACTTCCAATCAGCTACAGAAAACCCTACACTCGTGGCAGTGAGCAGCTTGCTGTGGCCATGTCTCCAGATAATGGCCGAACGTGGGAGCGATTATCCAGCAACAACATCTTGACCGAGCCGCCCGCCGGCTATGACATAACAAGTTGGCGTGATCCGTTTGTGAACACCTGGGAAGGCCTTGATATGCTGCTTGATGATGGAAAGCACTGGCTCTATGGGACTTTGTCGGGCGGCCTGAGGGGACAGACACCTACCATATTCCTGTACCGTATCGATCCGATCAATACGACACAATGGGAATTTCTATGTCCTTTAATCGAAATAACGCTCAACTTCAGCCCGTCGCAGTGGTCTGGCGATTTTGGAGTCAATTGGGAGGTATCAAACTTCCTCACTCTCCGTGGAGAAGACGGCACACAGTATGAGGTGCTCATCACCAGTGCCGAGGGAACTCTAGAAGATTTCACAGGAGCGGAGCTTAGCAAAGATCACCGGCAGATGTGGATGTGCGGAACACTTCAAAAGACAAGAGCCGGCCAGCCAGAAATGAGATATCGCTATGGCGGCACTCTAGATCATGGGTCCTTTTACGCTGCAAATGGCTTTTGGGACCCACGGAGCAAGCATTTCGTGACAATGGGTTGGATTTTTGAGGAAGACCTGCCTCAGCCCCTGATTGAGCGCCAAGGTTGGAGCGGATGTTTATCGATTCCTCGCATTGTCATACTGAAGACATGGAAGGGTGTAATCGGAACGCTGCGGTCTGAGTTGTCTGCTTTGACCTGCTTCGAGGACACTCTGGAGGAAGATGGCACCCATACCATGCGCACGGTGAGCGCTGTTCCAGACCCTTATCTGAAGAGTTTGCGGGGCTCTAAGATAACTGCGAGCAGGTCGCGCAACTGGGAATACTTCTTCAACAGGCCGTGTGGACAGTGGGAGCTCGAAGCTGCATTCGAGGTCAACGACAGCGCTCTTCGTGTTGGCTTCGATATCATCCACTCGAACGACAACGCTCAGTGCACCAGAGTGTATTTCGAGCCTAGGTCCGAGACCCTTGTTGTCGATCGCTCAAATTCAACAACCATCGAAGAAATCAACACCAAGACAAGAAGCGCGCCACATACGCTTTTCATTATTCAACAGGGCTACACGACCCGACGTGAGGAGCTGACACTACACTTGTATTTCGATGTGAGTGTCCTCGAGGTATTTGCAAATGCCAGGACTGCGCTCACAACCAGAGTTTACCCTGACGCGGCCTCTGGGTTAGGATCGTGTCTCGGTGTTCGGCTGTTTGTCGAAACGGAATTTGAATCCGCCTTAGCAGTGCGAGCCAGCGCAAGCCACGAGTTATCGGTTGCGCGCTGCGATCTTTGGGAACTCCATTCCGCCGTTTCCTATCCTTTGCACTGAAGTCTTAGCCTGTAGTCGACTAGACGTCGGATTCCAAGCATCGAGCAAGAACCAACGTATCTGGTGGGTCAACTTCGCTGCTCTATATCCCTTGCGCCAATAATTCATCTCCTGGGGTTTCTCAGTACCAGTCCATATGACATATCTAGCGGAAAACGAGAATCGAAACGCATGCGGCATGGGGTGGAGGTGTTCAGAAGAAGAAATCTTGGGATGTGCTGTCATCGGAGGATGATCCCGTCATTTTCGAATCATTAGATTAGAGTCTAGACTTGTATCATGAGCATTCCAAGTAGCCAATAACACCAAAGACCTGGCCTCGCGAAGAGCCAAGATCTTTAAAATCTGAATTTCGCGCTCTTCAAGGCCCGCTTGGCATTCGCGTTCTCTCTCTCCTCTTTCTGGTTATACCTCGATTCTGCGTCGCCGACAGTCGCATAATCCTCCGTGATCCTCTCCTCTCCCGTTGCCGTATCCCACCCATTGATGGTGCGATTGAACATTGCCAGGGCCGCCTCTGGCTGGTAGTAGGGCACAGCGTGTCCTGCATCGAAGACCCTCGTGAACGAGAAATTGGCATACTCCCTCGTATCGCCGTAGTTAGTACCGTCGACGAGCAGCGGGGTGTATCCCGCGGAGCGAAACTCTTCGATGCCCGTGTAGTTGAGGCCGAGCGATAGTGCCTCGCCGCCGTACCAGTTGCAAACATAGTCGGAGTCGCCGTACCATAGGGCGACGCGGACGCCTGCATCGAGGAGTTCCTCGAGCTCGCGGAGGAGCTTAGGGTTCGCATGGTCGCCGGTGAACCAGAACGCGGCGGTGACTTCAGTATTCACGCTTCCCGTGTAGTTGGTCGACACGCCCAGCGCCTGCTGAACTTCGGCCAGGTTGAGATATGCGGAGAACAGGCCCGGGGGCGGTGGAAACTCAGTCGCGTTGCGCATGTCGTACGTGTCTCCAGGATTGCCGTACGCGTAGTACGGGAGCTCGACGGTACGGCGGCAGACTGCATTGGCTTCGTTGCAGACCATGTTGCCAGAGAGAGTCGTGCCGTTGGTGAGAGCCCATGTCTCCCCGCAGACATCGATGAGCGCGAGACACCCGTTCACCTCCATGTCGAGAGAGAACTCCATGTAAGCGGCGACAGTCTCGTTTACTTCTACGCCGTGCGTGTTATTCAGAGCGAATTTGGGGTACGATGGGTACTGTAATCTGGCATCGGTCATGCCATTGATAATCGTTAGTGTTCCTAGTTCGAGCCGTACACCCTGGCTATCTCCGTCGCCGCTGACAAGTTCGTTTTGTTTTCGGAAGTAGTTGAAGAAGCCTGGTCCCCAGTGCCCGCCGTAGGATTGCGTCGCGAGGTGGAAGGTCTTTGACTCAACCACAGGGTCGATCTCGGGAAGGGCGGCGTAAAACGCTTGCACAGCTTTCCAGGCGTCGACCGCTGCTGTTTCCGTCGAATCTGTCGAACCATCAATATACAACCCCCAAATTCCGAGTTGGAAGTGTTCACTTACTAACGGCCATATAGTCGGCATCTGGAAATCTTCCGACTATAGGTGGCGCATCTGCGTCGCCTGTGGTGGTTGAAACATCCATGGAGAAGTCCTCCTTTTCAAGATCAGTCTCGACATTTCCGTAAGCTGATATATGAGGATCATCCGTACCGTTGTTCCATATGAAAAGCCAACTCCAACAGGCTGACTCATGAAAAGCATGTTGGACAGTTCATTCCATGCGTTCGGATTGGGTTCTGTGGAAAGCTCTTCATTGATCGAGCAAGGACCAAGCTCTGACTTTGCGTTAGACAGGACAGGGTCTACCTGGTAGGGACAACATACCTTCGAATAGCCCTCCCATTGCATCTGCACCTGGGCCTCCATTGAGCCATAGTGTAATAGGATCCGAGGCCGGATCACGCCTCGACTGGAAAAACCAAAAGAAAATATGTTTGTCTTCTGCGATATCGATGAAACCAGAGTATGACTTCACTCCTTCAGTCGTTTCGCAAATGCCAGGCTCTTTATATCGAAGGCTTATACCATCCTGGAGGGTTATGGTCTGGAGGTCATCAGCTAACGCCGGCAACTGTCCGAAAGCCGAGCCAACCACGGCAAGAACGGGTAGAGCCTTCCAAATTTGAGCCACCATTGTATGGATTTGCTAGAGTATTGTGTCGCGGCATTCTTGAGGGAAGAGTGTTGGATGAAGACTTTATACACAATTCGGAGTAAACAAGTTGCAATGACGCACTTCCTCCAAAGCAGAGAGTGGGCCCATCGGTGGAGCACGATGTTCAGGTACCTCCACAGCTGCAGCACACAGCCTGGTGCAGATCTGTCGTCACCGGAGCACGACAAGGCTTGGGTTTCTTGGGAGCGCTGTATATGGCCAGAAATGGTTAAGCGTTGGCGTACATCTCGTCGAATGCCTTTCTGACATTCCGCCCACGGTGCCACTAAGGAGAATCACGGCATGACTAACATCATGCCCAGCCTTCTCACTGTTGGCATTCCATAGCATTCATCACGGTTGAATAGCCAGGCTGAGGCTCTAATGTGTAGCCTAGGTAACTTTTGAGGTAGACGTGGCGCGCCCTAGCAGCACACTAAAGTCCGAGCAAATAGCATCCTTCAACAGCAGCCCATCACCGCATTCAGAATTTATGCATCCAAGATCTTCATACTCATAGTGGTACTCACTTGAGATCCACAGTGTGATTCGAAAAGGCAATCTTCATCGCAGCAGGATGTAATCTGGTCACTGAAATCGTCACTGAAATCAAGGAAGCTGAGGCCAGCCCTGTGACTTCGCCTAGCTCCCTCCTTTCGATCCAAGACTGACTTTCCGGGTTCCTGGCAATTCGATCAAGGATGCTAACCTGACCTGCGGATATTTCCATGGTGGGCGTCAAGGCACACTTTACCCATGGATCGACTGATTTGCGAGCCTTCCGGTCTACCACCAAAATTCAATTTACAATACGTCTCTGTAGCAAGTGCTGTGAGGCTGAAAAGAAAGCTTCTTAGAGATCCCGCATTAGCAGAGGAATTTCGATATCTCCGAATGGTCTTCTGTCAATCCCGTCTCCAAATGTATTATTGTTCGGTCGCTCAGCTATCTCAGGCATCCAAGATTAGAAGGAAAACACCTCTCATTACTTGCGGCCGAAGTGTCAATACTTCCACATCTCGAGACAATTTTCGTGAAGGCTGATAAGCATGAACCCCCACCGCGGTCGTTTCTGGCTTTTGCTGCTGGGTGACCAACCGAGCCTGTGGCAGCTCACTCTCATCGATACTAACGAAGCGCGGGGGGGGAGGGTGCACCCTGAGAGGCTCCACTCAGCCGCTATGATCGCTCTCTAGGAAAATTGAATGCGATTTCTTCCAGACAACATGCTGCAGTATTCCCTCATCAAATGCTTCGATCTGAAAGCAATGTTTCGGACCTGGCGTACTGTGCAATGGTTTGTGCTTTCACGAAATCCTCGACATTAAAAAATACCCATCCCCAGGTTCTCATTCATAAACACCTCCCAGGTCCCGAACACTCAACCTATGCCTTTTAGGCAGATTAGAGCACCGCCGGGACCGTGCCGTGACTTTCAAATTGGGCCACGAACAATCCCGCCGGAGCTGCAAGTCTGGTTTACTCGCACCTCTCAGACGCCATACCAACCCCCAAAAACTTGAGATTGATTCGGTCGTTTGCATGGGTCGCTGGATGTGTGAACTAGGACCTCGTTCTCGCCGACAACGCAAACTCCACGGCTTCGCGGACCGATTACCAAACGAGATCGAGGCATTGTCAATCCTGGAGGATTTAGAACAGACAGCTCTATCGAGCATTACTGCTCCAGGCTGGTTGGCAGTGACACTTTGTTCAAGCCCGGAAGAAACAATGCCACTTTCCTGGGCTGACCAAAATCATCTTCATTGAGCATACGGAATATGCCTCGGGATATAGGTGCGGGGAGCGAGGACCTTTCTCTGTTGTTACGGCTCACTCCTTGGGTGGAATGATAGTGGAATGCGCGCGGACCAATATGAATTGATGAGATACGCCGTTGGGAAGGTAGGAGTCAGTGTAGAATGTCTGAATGATGGTTTCTATCGAGCCAAAGGAGCGATGCCATCGTTTCTCTCGGATTGAAAATCAAAATTGGAACGTAATTTGGCGTTAAGAGGAACGTCTGTTCCAAGCAAGAATTAGCGTCTGCGCTCGAAAATGGTCTCTCAAGCCCGAGGCCGGTGCAAGCAGTGATGTTGGGGTAGTGACGATACAGGCTGACTTTGATGGCGAGGCTTCATTTTAGAGCCAACAAAGAGTGGCTGGGGGAAGGGGGTCAAGCTGGGTAGCGGAAAGCTCATGGAACAGGGTCTGAAAGCAGATGTGAGCCTTTGATTGCTTGATAAACAAAACAAATTTATTTTCTCTTTGCATCGAGGAAAGGGGGAAAGACTCATGCCACCACCATTTCCAGAATCTCTAGAACATCGCTTTTTTCCGTGATAGGCTTCGCATTCGTCTGGATCCAGTGGTCCTTGAGGCTGTTCTGCGCCAAAGCGTCCAGCTTCTCCCTTCCAATACCCACCTCCTTCAGCGTTCTCGGCATCCCCAACTCCCTAAAGATCAAGTCCAGAATGTCACCGAGATCAAGCTTCTCCACGAAAACCTGGTCGTCGCTCTCGTACTTAGCCTTGAGCAGCTCCTTGACGGTGGGCGACCTGAGGAGCACTTTCTTGGTGTACGCCTGTCGGTCATTGTTTGCGCCGACCTTCGCATTCCACTTACACACCGCGGGCAACATGATGCAGGAAGTCTCGCCATGGCCGACGCCGAGCGGCCCAAGCTGATGCCCAATCGCGTGGCTTGCGCCGAGGGGCACGCCGCTGCCAACGGCGCTCATGGCCTCGATGACGCCTCGCTGCGTCTCGAACCGCGCGGCTAGATCGTTCGGATCGCGGTGCGTGCGGATCAGTGACGGGACGAGCTTGAGCAGCCCCTTTTCGGCCTCCGCGTCACCTTTCTCGTTGGATAGCAGACTGCATAGCGTCTCGATGCAGTGATCCACTGCCCGCACACCTGTGCTCAGCCAGATTCGCTCGGGAGTCGTCGTGGTCAGTTCTGGGTCGAGCACCACCAGGCTGGGGTTCCGCGTGGGCGGCTCGAACAGGCATTTGCGATTGCTCCCGTCGTCTCGCGTCACGCCTGCGATGCTCTGATACTCGCCGCCGGAGAGGCTGGTTGGGATGGCGACGTGGCGGATCACAGGGTCCTTGAAGTCTCCCTTGGAGCTGAGGAGTCTGTCCATTCCCTCGGAGTCCGTGATGTCGTTGGCGAGCATCCACGCGATCACCTTGGCCGCGTCTGTCAGCGACCCGGCGCCCAAAGTGACGATGACGTCGGGTTTCTTGGGCGCGGCATCTTTTGCGATCTCAAGCACTTCGTTCCAGTGCGTGTGAGGCGTCATTCCGATCCTCAGGCCGACGGTTTTGTCGCCGAGAGTCTTTTGGAGCCGTTTCAGCGCATCGGTGTTTTTCGACAGCGATGCGGATGCAATTATGTACACTCGGCTGGCGTTAAGTGTGGCTTCGATGTGGTGTGCGGTTGCCTCGTCGAAGCGGAGACCATAGGTAATGTAAGGGATGGCTCGATCGTCGAATGCTGGCTCCAGATGGTCAATGCCGTACCGGAAGTCCATCGTGGTTTCTAGTGCGTCTGGCGTGCCTGGTCTATCAGTGCCTGAGTGGGGCCGGGCACTTGACCGTGGGTGCAACGTCTACAACAAAGATAATGGGGCAGACCGGAGATGTTGGGAGGAGAAAAGATGCCCGATACAGGTATCGCTCCTTCGGTTGTGGCAGCCCTCTAAAACAAGAAAAACATTGTGAATCTCAACTAGGAAGGTACCAGACATAATATAGCATTTGTAATGAGGGGCTTAAACCCGATCAAAGACTCCGGCCTATGAGCGTGGACCGAAAGGTCTGAGGGTCAAAGTTGGGGAGTTGTTGGTGGGCACGGACACACACTTCTTGGTACAAGAGGCTGCGGGGAACCGGAGAATTGGCAATGAGTCAAGGCGATCCAATGTGACAAATCTTCCGCCCGCGGTTCAGAGGAAAGGAAATGCCACAAAGCCGTCTAAGCGCAGAAGTTTCTAGACCAGAGGCCATTCTCTGGGTGTGCTGGACATGTCGTATCAGTGCGACGAGGTACGTGAACACGCACGAGATGCACGGTGAGGACAGCCCTGTTTGAACGAAAAATACCCTGGTCAGCGACCTCAACCTTTCCAGGAGTAGAGTTGCAACACGTCTCCCTTATTCTGAGCGAGCTTGACCGCGGATGCAAGCCTACCGAAACGTGCAAAGGTGGGCATGAGCTTGAAGCCTAAGAAGCCTGCACAGAATAGCTCCACAAGGAGTGGCGGCATAGCTCGCAGTAGGCGATAGGGGCACCTCACCTGTTTTCAACGCATGGAAGGCCAGAATTTTCGTAGCAATGGTGGCTCAATCTCCCGAGGGTTCATCATTCGTTCAAGGGCTATATACTTAGGGACGGGAATAGTAAGGGAGGTCGCTGGTCGTTCACCATCACGCGCAAAGGATCGGGAAACAGAACCAAACCGAGGGCACTGAAGAAGATTTGTTCATTGATGTCAGGAATGAATCATTTGACTGTGTCTCGAAGCTATTTGCTTTCTTCAGGCTCGAAAAAGTCCGCATGAGTCTTAGCATGCCGCGCTCGTCCCGGACCGATCATCTCAAGCATTTTTGTGTCAATGGGATTTTATCATTCCGCATCTGGCATCTTGTCTGGCGGCAGCAATGTAGACACGTAACAAGAATGTTTGGAGAGCGCTTAGTCGAATAGACCGAATCCCATGTCGTCGTCGGACTCTTCCTTCTCTGTACACCGAATCAGTATTTTGGATCATCAGACGTAGTTCTATGCCGAAATTGAACGTACCCTCTTCCTTCTCCTCAGCCTTGGGAGCATCGGCAGCGGCGCCACTGTCAGCGGCACCGGTAGCACCACCAGCGGCAGGAGCAGCAGCGGCACCGCCGCCTGAGCCGACGTTGAGGAGCATGTCCTTCACATCCTTGCCCTCAAGGGCCTTTGCGAACAGGGTCGCCCAGATGGGTTCGATATCAGCGACGCCGGCGGCCTTGATCAGGGTGTTGAGCTTATCGGCCTACAAAGTGCGCATTGCTTGTCAGTCACTAATTTTTGCTCCTTTCATCGAATTTCGGACGAGCCAATTATGCAGTGCAAGAGGAACTCGGGATTTCCATACAGTGATATCAATGCCGTCGTCGGCAAGGATCAGAGCGGCATAGGAGGCGGCAAGCTCGTTGTTGGACATCTTGACGGTTGTGCGGAGCGTGAGACGACTGGTATAGGGGAATTGAGAAGGATGTTGGTTGTCGAGAGAA
Organism: Exophiala aquamarina CBS 119918; assembly: GCF_000709125.1. NCBI lineage: Eukaryota > Fungi > Ascomycota > Eurotiomycetes > Chaetothyriales > Herpotrichiellaceae > Exophiala > Exophiala aquamarina. The sequence goes on from NW_013550582.1 coordinate 1,649,506, forward strand.
AGACGGAAAGCAAGCGCAGTTGGGCTGAGATGCACTTTCGTTTCAGTCGAATTTGGTTGTGTGAGTGGGAGTGCCTGCCAAGTTTTCAAAGTCACGTGCCATATTCCAAATCTTGGCGAAGATTGACTCAGTCCAGCCTTGTCATGGGGTCTGCAAGGCTGAGATATTCCGTCATTCGTCATTCTGACTCTTGTTGGACACTGGCGGGCAGAAGGATTCTGCACGCCTGTTCTGGTCTCCTACCAGGCATCATTCACTCTCTAATTGGCCGAGTTTGCCGACGCTTTGGAACTCTGTGTGCAGCTTGACTCAGAGCAACCTTCAACCACCCATCCACCAACCCCCGCCCCCAGTCAAAACCCCTCCCTATCAGAGTCCATGATGCCAACCGACAAACAGAAAATGCAGTCTCTCCAGGCGCTCCGTTCACAATTCTCACAGGCCCTCAAAGAATTGGCATCGTCAACATCGTCATTTCGCATTCTTCAAAGCATTCCAAGCTCCCATCCGCCTTCATCGTCACTGGTCAGCACGCTCTTCGTCCTGGACTCAAGTTTCAACCCTCCGTCAAAGGCACATTCTAGGCTGGTCAAGTCAGCCTTGTCAACAACACGGCGACCCACTCCTGAAGAGTCACCAGCACCAGCACTCGCAACAGGGACGGCGTCGAGTCATGCACCACCACCGCCGCCACTCACAACAAGGGTGCTATTTCTCTTGGCCACCGTCAACGCGGACAAGAAGCCTAAACCGGCAGACTTCGAAGACCGACTAGTCATGATGACTCTCATGGCGGAGGAGCTTCGAGAGGAGATCTCCAATCAGATATCGCCATCATCGTCACAACCACAGCCACAACAACCGGCCCCGGTAATCGACATTGGAATCACCAAGGAGCCGTACTTCATAGATAAAGCGACGAGCATCGCAGAAAGCAATCTCTACACTACTTCTTCCTCTTCCAACCACCTCCAGGATGACGCCGACGCCGACGTCGTGGAACAGGTCCACATCACGGGGTTCGACACACTGACCCGGATCTTCACGTCTCGATACTACCCGAAGCACGACCCGCCACTGTCCGCATTAGAACCGTTCCTGTCGCGCCACCGCATCCACGCCACCGTCCGAGTCGAGTCGAGTTCCGCGAACGACGATGATCTGGAGTCCGAGTTTGGCACCGTCGAGAAGCAGAAGGGTTATTGGGAACGACTTGCACGAGGTGCGTTGGAGGATGAGGGGCTGAAGAGGGAATGGATGGACCAGGTCCAGCTGGTGGTGGACGAGAGTGGAGAGGCCGACGGCGTCAGCTCGACGAGTGCGAGGGAATGTGTTAAGGGGGGCCAGATTGAGAGGCTGGGGCGTTATGTGGGTGAGGGTGTGAAGGAGTGGATCCTGGAGAGAGGGCTGTATCGCTCGTGAGTGGGTTGGTCATGAATTGGCCGACAACGAGATACTAAGTGCTATATGATAATGTACAACTAGAAGTGTGATATCGGTGCATCTCTGTACCGGAGGGACTGGCAATCTTAGACGTGCCATCCATCAGTTCTTGTAGCCCCTGAACCTCTGTCTCTCTCCTTCTGGCTTGATCGCATTACAAACTCCAGCCCCAGAAAAATCCTACAAGGCGAACTCCTATGACTGACCCAGTCCAGTCAGGCCGGCACCAGGCTTACCACCGCTGTTCGACGCCGAGATAGGGGCAGGGTCAGTCCGCTCAAGACCCTTCTTTCCAGTATCGGGAGCGTCAATCTGGTCACTGACACCACCTCTGCCACCACTCACAGTATCTCCACCAGAGTCAGCACCGCTGGCACCGACCACACTCTTTCTACCCAAGGTAGTCTCCTTGGAATGTGCAGGCCGGATGGGAGCTGCACCATGGCTGGACTCCTTGTGCTTCTTTCCATCAGGCGTGAGTCCGAAGACTGCTGAGTGTGAACCAGGTGCGCCTTGTCCGACCATCTTGGGGTGATCTTTGGCGTCACCAACCAGAGCTGGGTCTGGGCCTTGATCTGGTGATTGCGCGTCTTTTCGGTCGGGGTGGGATTGGCTTGGGGACAAGTCATTGGACTTCGTGCCATGGGTCGTGGTGGTGTCAGAAGTACCATGCCCAACGCCAGTCGTAGCAGTTCCTTCGTTGGTACCATGTTTGACACCAGTTGTGCCAGACGCAGCAGTAGTCTCTCTGCCTAAGCCAGTGCCGTGCGTTCCGGTTGTAGAAGTTCCGGTGCCTCCTTGAGAGAGGGTGCTCCCGGTTCCACCTCTTGACTGATCATGGAAAGAAGGAGCGGCATCACCCATGCTGCCTGTCACTCCTGTGGTAGTACCAGAATTGTGACTTAGCGTGTCAGTTGTAGTGCCGGAAGTACCATGGTGGCTTCCAGTGGTGTCGGTAGTGTTGCTAGAGTGGCCGTGGTGGCCCAAAGTACCATGAGTAGCAGTGTCGGCTTCGTCGGACTTGCTCTGAGCAGCGAAGTGTTAGTATTGTAACAAGAGAGAAAGGTCTGTAACAGGGTGTTCTGATGTTCTGGGAATTGGGAGATGGCAAACGAGACAGGTAGATACATACAGAGCCCAGCACGTTCGCTACTGTATTCTTGATGGTTTCCATAGCTAGTTATTCGGTCTGCAGTTCTACTGTTCTGCTGTTCTGCTGTTGTATACTGCTTCTTCAAGAAAGGGCACGAAATCCCGGGTATCAAGTTAGAAGAGAAGGAGTCTGTTGCAGAGACTCTCGGCGTACTCGGCACGTGGGAAAGAGGGCAATAATATACAACAATCAGGGACAGAGCTTTCCTGGTCTGCCGCTCCCGCTTGGTAGGTCGTCCCTGTCCTCCCATACATTCATGGGTTGAAGCTGGAGTCGTCGATCTGACGCCATGACAGTGCGTCATAGTGCATGGTCAATGGAATGTACCTCGCCTGCGAAGGCAGAAGCAGATCCTCCTCGAGATCCCGGATTCGAAGGTTTTGGACAAGGGGAAAGTCAAGCATCATCAATGCGGGGCAGTAACGGCGGGATGATGAAAAGCTTGGATTGCCATCCCTCCTGACTGGTGCAGATCCGAGAATAATTAATGGGTCTGGTCTGGGAGACGGTAGCGAGCCCACTCGAATGTAACTCGTGTGCATGGTGAGGGGGGGGGGAGGGGGGCCGGGGCTACGCCTTGCCAATCATGGAGATTCGTAGGTTCTCGATGCTCGCCACATGCTAGTATCCGACCTGCACACTATGGCAATTCGTGGTTGCAAGGTGTTGCTGGTTTAGGCTCTCACAACCAGGGGACAACGTGATTGTAACTTCTCTCTAGATTTGGCGATGAAGTCATCGAAACCTTCCAACACGAGGGTTTCCGAAGCGTCGACATCTAGTGGGAGTCAACAAGTCAGGCATCGACTTGGTTAGAAGCGGTGCATAGTTTGATCGGTCTGAACACTTTACTCTACCGGGAAACAGCCATTTTCGAGGTCTTGGATACGTTTGTAATTCTCCTAGACCCGTCTGCGAATCGCACTGATTCCGACTAGATCTTTCTCATCCTCTATCTAAAAACCTTCTCGTTCTCTCTGCGCAGTCAGGCAGCGTCGGAAACATGTCTCGCCCAAAGGGGGGTTTGTACAAGAATTGAACATGAATCATCCTCCTTCCCAGATTGAATCAGTCACCGTTATGGTACCATCAATCATTCGTGTCACAATTTATGCTTTCCATCCCGTTGGAGCAGCCTGTGTCGACACTGTCATGAATCCGGAGCTCGCCGAATTGAGATGTTCTGGTCGAGTGCCATTCCCGAGGCCATAAGGGCCTGTATAAGTGGCTGAAGTGGTTGAGCTAGAAGAAGTAGAAGAGGAAGAGGAGGTGGGGGTGGTGGGGGTGGAGGAAGACGAGGACAACGACGAACTTGTAGTCGAAGTAGAAGACACAGTGGTCGAAGTGCTAGTTTCCTCTGGGTCGACTATGGCAACCGGCGGAGACGGTCTAACGGGCGGCCTTCTCCCACTAGGGGTCTCGGTCACTGTGACTGTGCTTTTAGACACTTCGGTGACAGTAACATATGAGATACTGCATGAGCCATCGGTTACAGTCTTTGTGATCGGAGCAGGGGTGACATAAACAGTTTGTGTAGTGGTAGACACCAGCGTCACAGTTGTAGTGGCTTCGTCCTTTGGAATGCCAACGTCGCTCGGAACAGCCACGTTGCCAACTGGTGCACCTGGCCCATCTGGCCTGCCGGTAGGTGATGGGCGTGTGATGGTAGCATATATCGTATTTGTCACAGTGAAGGTCTTGGTCAACCGGATAGTTGTAGTTATGACTGATGCTGTTGGCCCTGTGCCAAGAGTCAAGGTCGCCACTGATTCCTCAATGGTCACGCTAACAACAGGCCTAGAGCTGGTTGTTTGCTCAACCTGCTGATTAGTGCTTGGCTTGCGAACGATTGTTGGGCTTGATACTGGTTCAACGACAGAGCTTTGACCATCCATGTTCTTCGAAGTTCTCGGAGACTCCTTGATCTCATCCGTTGTCTTCTGCTTCGTCTCCAGTGTTGCGGCACTGGTCGTGGTTTGGGAGGAACCATCGCCATCAACATTCGTATGCCTCCTCGTCGAGGACATCCAATCGTCCCAGGTCATTTCTTCCGTTGTGGTGGTCGAGGAGGTTGTTACGCCATCCACGCTTGGTCTAGTAGTGGTGCTAGTTGACGACGATTCGACGTCCTTGGTCGTCTTCTGGGTAGTAGTCCCAGTGCTTGTAGTGGTTGACGTGGTGGCAGCGTCAACTTTGGTTGCGCTAGTTGTAGTGGTCTCATCTTCGCCCTTGGTGCTCTTAGTTGTGCTTGTAGTTGTGGTGGCAGTAGAAGTTGAAGTTGTCTCGTCTTTAACATTACTAGTAGTGGTCTCATCTTCGTCTTTCTTGGTACTTGTAGTCGTCGAGGTAGCTGAAGTGATCTCATCCTCACCTTTCTTATTTGTAATTGTAGTGGTAGTTGAAGTAGACTCGGCTTCGCCATTCTCAGTTGTTGTAGTTGTAGCCGGGGTTGCTCCATCCACAGTTGTGTCACCCGTGCTTGATGAGGTGAAAGAAACCCAATCCGACCACTGGTATTCGGAGCTAGTAACATCAACTTCCCCTACAGCAGTTGGGCTTGTAGAAGTTGTAGTCGAAGTCGAGGCTTCGTCAATGACAGGAGCTGTGCTGCTCGTTGTGGTTGTTGAAGGTGCAGGAGCTTCAACTACAGGCTCAGCAAGCCCCATGGTGGTTGATAGTGCAGCGGACTCGACGCTTGGAAACGTAGTGGTCTCAATGGCTGACGCAGTGACAGTTGCAGGGTCAGGAGGGATCACAGCTGCAACAGCAGTGTCACTGATTGCAGCAGTAATTGAAGGTATGGCTGCAGGTTGCTCAGTTGTCATCAATGGTTCTGGGACAGCAGCTGGGGGCGGATTGGATCCACCTTGGACATTGGTATCATTGCGCACTGGCAACTCCCGACGATAAAGTCGTGCTTCTGGGCGAGCCTGCGCCAGCGTTAAGGAGGCAACCACAACTGCCAGAGTTCTGAGTTGCATTCTTTCTGCTGGGATGTCTCGGGATAGTTCTCTGCTGTTAGTAGCTCTGGTCTGAAAACAGCTTCAAGGTCTCGCCTTGGAGTATTTTTTCAGTGCCTGGCGGAATCAACCCGCTCGCTGGGGAAAAAGGACAAATGCGTCTGCAAAGAGAGCGACTGGGGCCAAAGGATATGCAAAGAAATGAATGACTGACGTCGCTAGGACGTCTGGATTGAAGGGAAAAGAGCGACGGCGAGTTGAAAGAACTCGAAACAGGAAACAGAACGGCTAGGAAAAGAGCAAAAGAAAAGGAAATGTTGCACGCGAGATGTCAACCATGGTGAGCAGGATTGACCTCTTGGTGAGGCAATGTAGGAAATTGTAGGGAGGTTGGATGGGTGTGCCCATCTCACAACATCCTGACCTGTCCAGGGTGGACGTGGTAGAATCCAGATCCAGCATGAAACGAATCTCGATGGACGATATGGCAGCATGGAATGATGATTGGAACATCAGGTGTGGGACAGTGTCGCACGAGTGGTTGAGGGGGGAAGATAATTCAGGGGAGAATCGGCGAATCTGAGAAAGTGGGATTGGTGGAGTCCAGAAGCGGCAAGATCAAGAAACGTGATTTGCTCCTTCGGCTAACCTTCCAAGAATAATAGGCGCCAAACTTGGGGTGCCACTGGGTGCCGCTATCTTCCTGCACCAGCCTCGCCGTGACCAGGGCACAAAACGCTTGCACTACCCGTAGAGAGCACCATCATTAGGACGTCGTCCCGATCGTCAATGACAGCATCGCAAGTGAGTCCAGCTTCCCTGCTGTTAACAGATTGCTTCAAGACGTTAGCGAGTTGCATCTAGCGAGTGAGGTACTCCGTACTCCGTTCGAGCTTGCATACAAATACATATTCTTGACCGCTCAAGGGTCTGCTTTGAGTCGACAGGTATAATAATAATCTATCCCAAACGGAGCCTATCTATGTTGTAAACCTTGATCCAGGTTCTTGACGTCGCAGTCCCGGTCGACCGTTGACTTGCATGTTTTAGCTCCCCTGGCAATGTGCTCTTTCTGGGAGAATCCACGATAGGCGGATTTGGTCCTAAGCGACTGCGTCTTTGTAGAGTCCATGTGCCTCGATCCTTGCTGCGGCAGTGCCAATGAATAGAACTATTCTGTGACTGCAATCTGGATCTAACTTACTGCGCACGTGACTGCATTTCCAGCATTGACGGTTGGGTTATGAACCAGAGCTGGGGTCATAGGGAGGAAGTGGTTTAAATGCCCAGTATCGAGCAATCGACCTTGGTTACGCAGTGACCGGGTTCACCAACTTATAAGCATTCTCATTAAATCTAGGACCGGAACCTTGATATTTCAGCACTGATGTGGCTCACCCTCATCTAGAAGAGATTAGCAGGATATTTCGGATTACAACATTCGAATCGCACTCACTTTTAATCATCTTACCCATCGCCAGAACCAGACTCACAGTCATCACCGCAAACCCGAAGATGATACAAATCACGGCAGGGATAGTTCTCCAGCTTCTAGTGCTCAACTTGATGTAGCAGAGTGGAGGTAAGATGTAGGCAAGTGCACAAGCACTGGTAGCGCCAATCAACTCGAAGACTGCCCCCAAATCACAGGTCACAAGGCTGACCCCCATAGCACTAACCACTAAAACACTGCTGAAAATCAAGTGTCGATTCGGTTGATACGGCTCGTCTGGAAACCAGTAGTTATTCATGACTTCTCTGCAAACGAAGCACTCCAGGGGAAGCGTTGTCAACATATTGAGCCCGAAACAAAGTCGAGCAAGCTGGACCATCAGATGTCCTTGAGAAGGAAAATTATTGAGCACATTGCCCTTCGTTCTATCGCCGAAAGTGAGAAATCCTGCAAATGCCAAGATAAGACATGCAACAAGGGAGATGAAGGTGCTATAATGGGTGACAGTGGAGAAGCGATCCAGGGTGGGTGTTTTTAAAGAGCCATATATGAGCAATGAGTTATGGTGGCAGACAAAAGCTATGCCGGTTAGCAACCGGTAGCAGTCACCCATCCAAATGATAGGCTTACCAAACGAGATCACTCCGACGGCTTGGAAAAAGCCATCGTTAACGAAGAGGAGCCCTTTGACGCTTCCCCGAAGATCAGAATCAACAACCACGCCTTGGGTGACAACTGTTACGATAATGATGAACATGCTGATCAATGCTAAAGTTGATGCTTTGGCTAGCTATTCAGAAACGTGAGTAAACGCTGTCGCTGAAACCGGTGGTCCAATCTTACTTTAGCGATATCCCGATATAGACTCAGCGGCCAACTGATGCCTAGAATGAAGAGCACAATAACGGCTCTGCGGTCGGTCAGAAGCCATAGAAATGGGACATGAACGATGCCGGGAAAGAGAGCTTCGATGACGTGCGGGATAGTATCTCCGACAATTATGCAGAATGCAATCATGCCACCAAAGGCAAATGCCCATTGTGCAACTGAGATGGCTACCAGACCACTCTTACCAAAGCAGTGCTGCATAGTGGCCTGGAATGAATCTGCGCCGGACAATTTGCTATTGACCACGATCAAGCGGATTGTCCAGTCGACCGTGATTGTAAGCACAACGAGGAGTATTGTGCCCATCGTCAGACCAGCCTGCCGGAATGCATATGGTTGTCCAATGATCCCGGCTCCTATGATTGAATTCGCCATGTTCATAAATGCGCTTTGCATCCCACTCTTTGGCCGAGCGTCTGGCAAGTATTCTTCCGGCCGAAAGGAGTCCGAGAGAAACGGTGAATCCGCTGGTGGTGTAATATCCGTGAGAAGCGGAACATCTTGTCGGGGAGAATTGAGGTAATCTTCATCGTCTATCCATTCTTCTTGGACCCGACCGTTTGGCTGGTCATCCAACTCAAACCGGACCCGCTGCGTCGTCCGGGGAGTGCCGTCGATTCGTGGCTGCGAAAGAGAAGAGTGTCTCTGTGCTGAAGGTCGGGTGGAACTGAGATCAGCCGTCGACGAGTCTCGGGTCAGCACAGGAGTCTGGTCGGTCGACGAGAGAAGGACATCGTGCTCGTCGCTGTCGCCATCGGGCTCGCTGTTGACAGATATACCAGTGTCTTCTTCATCTTTGGGCATCGCGTATGACTTGCATCTCGTCTGTTGAGCGGCTGGTAAACAAAAAGATGCAGCAGAGGCGAATCGTTTTGCCCCTTTGAAGCCGGAAGCACGTGAAAATCTGTCCTGAAAAAGGTGATTCGGCGGAACATCTGGCACCAAACGCAAATTCGTTTTTCACGGGGCTACATAATACTCCGCAGTACTCAATTGTGAACTTGAAACTCCTTGATATCAATGTTGCCTCTATAATCTATCTGGAGTCTCTATCCCAATTTTCTTCCTTTCAAACCCACCAACCAAAGAATCAGGCTTCGTTCGGACAGTGAAGAGTGACCCTGGAGGTCGGTCTTGAAAGACCGTACAGCAAGAGCTAAGACTCGGATCGCGGTATGGGATTCTAGTACCCCAGAGTCGTGACCTCCACTTCGGACGGTTCATTCCGTGTACTCCAGGTCATATGCAAGAGTGTCTGTACAGAGCTCTTCTCGCCATTTCGACACCCTGTCATGTGCATGTCAGTATATTGGTGGTCTCCTGCACAGAGCCACGGAAGGTCCATGATGAGGGAATGCAATCGACGTACGCCAGGTGCACAGGATGTTCGGCGTAGACTTTGACATCGTCCGCCTTCTCAAGAGTTGCAACCAGCCCCATATCAAAGCCTTGGCCTCTGTGTGCTGTTGAGGGCAGAGGCTTGTTGACTTCGAGCTTCAACAATCCCGGAATTCTGCCGACCATTGCTTTTGTCTCCTTGGTCCAACTCGACAGCTGAGCTGATGTCACCCCGGGCTTGAGTTTGAACAGAACTAGAGAACCATCAAGTTAGATATATGGCACGGAGCATGCGTTTCACCCGAGCGCTTTCCACAGGCCAATTCGTCTGCAACTTGAAGAACTTACCAATGTGGTAGATGGGCATGGCGGCGGTGGAATCGATCGACGGGCTTCAGAAGAAGACTCGATGGTAAGTTGTCTGAGATTTAACGCGGTCGCTAATACTTTGCCAGTCGTTTTGAGGAAGGGTAGTAGTTGAAGAGAACTGCTTCCACACCCCATCAAATGAAGAGGAAAAGGCACTGCGATAGCGGAGTTCATCACACGATCACAACCCCCACTTTCTCCGCACAAGGCTCGCCCATCTCACCGTGGGGGAGACACCTCACATGCTACTGCCTTTCGGATACGTCTCGGAGCAATTCTTCAAGGCAGGTTGCCTTACAAACAGAAGTATAGCTGCTCATGGGTCTTCCGACCCCTTCACCGGCTGTGACTCTCACCATATTTCGCAAGGTCGGAAGTATTTCCCTGGCCGAGTGGACGGGAATGGCTGGGGTCGTGTTTGCTAATAAGTTCGCGGGCCTACGCAAGTCTTAAAGGCCGAAGCCCGTGTGTATGAGCCACGAGACTGCTACCTTTGCCTGCCATCAACAAAATGGTCTCAACTCTGGTGAGGTGGGCTTCATGTTGGAACACCAACTCATGCTCCTGTCAGCCGACACCATAGATGCGTAACAAACGCTTCCCCCCAAAAGTAGCGGCCAGAATAGTGCAAGTTATCAGAGAACGACGGTCATCCTGAACGGCACCACTAGACGCCAAATGTATTTCCGGACGCTCATCGGCCTTATGATCCTCACACTTCAAGGTGTGTCATCCGTTTGTGGGACATATGAAGAGGTCTTGTACTGATCTCAAGTTTACGTGCTACCACTCTAATATTCCTCGAGTTTCTCCATATCGAATTCCAGGCCCGAAATCGCGTGATAGGTATCCTACAGGTCATTATCCCGCCATCATTCCACTATCCGTAACCCCATATCTAGGTTCTTTACTTGGGTCGATCTTCCATCAAGGCCATCAACGGCAATGTGTCAGACGAGAGTGTACGCATATTCCTGCGGTTATACCAGGAAGCGGACCTACCGTTGTGAAAATGCTGGAAATTGCAACCCGTCTAAGACCTGGATTGACTTCAATCACGAGTGCAAAAGACCCAGATGTCCACAGCCAATTTCCTCGCGATATGAATGAGAGGTGATCAACTAATGGACCGATGGACATATAGCGCTTTTATTTATGCAACGTGAACCTCCACTCGATGAACATGATTCCTTCTGCCTACCATCGGCTGTTTTGCACCACTCCTGTCTCTTGCTCTGGCAACCAAGTGGTATGTTCCTGGTCTCTTGAGCATCAATCTGACTCGAAACAACTGCCACTCATACATCTGGCGTCCGTCAAGGTGCACGTCTGTTGGAGACATCCACGTGTCACCGTCATCAATACTGATGTCAACGGATTCAATCTCTTCGCAGCCCCATGCTCTTCCCCAAACCTCAACTTCTGGGCCCCTCAAGACCTCGTCAGCCATCGGCTGCACGATCATCGAGTTGGGTTCAACCATCCAAACTGGTCTCATGGTCATCCCAGAGGGGTCATTGGGGTCCACCTCATTGTAGAACGTCGTCGTAAAGGGCCCACTGGCTCGACGGTCCTGCAAATTCAAACGACACAGCCACTTCGTCGAGTTTGTCCCGAACCAACCTGGTACTACCAATCTTACCGGGCCTCCCCGGTTCTTATTCAGTGGCTTCCCATTCATCTCATATGCGACCAAGACTTCTGGCTGGAGGGCTTTCTGCATTGGAAGATCTTTCTCGAAGCAGTCAGCAGAGACATCAGCGAACGAGCCTGACTCAAGTCCTTGCGACCAGACGTAAGTTGCACCCGCTTTCGGCCTTGCCATGCGGATCAAGTCTGCTAGTCGAACGCCGGTCCATTGCACATTTCCAATCCTCCATAAAGCTTTGACCGGCGGCAGAACGGGGCTGCCGTAGCATTCATGAAATGATATGACGTTCGTCCTATGTATACTTTTCAGCTGTGTGAAGGAGAGTGAGAGAGGCCTCTCCACCATCCCATCTAGGATGAGAGTCCATTTGTCTTCATCGACGACCGCCGCGCCCATATGAATCGTCTGGAAAAGCAGCGAATCATCGGTGATTTCTTGATCAAGCTCATGCGGCTTAGGCGGCTGGCGGATATAAAATCCACGTGGCTCGATAGCTTTGAGTGCATCTCTGTGTGGGACAGCATCACATGGGTACCCTTTCGCGAGAAAGGTAACTTGCTTTTCGTCAATTCCCTCTGTTGTCATCATTGCCTGGACTTTTATTAAGTGCGGAGGACACGTAAGCGTGACATCGGATGGCTTTCGAACCTGGCCCCAATCATTAGACCAGCCTGGTCTAGATTCCAGAACGAGACTAGCTGAGCATGACTATCACGGAAATGTAATGAACGTTTGTCAAGGAGTCCAACGTCTGGATGCCCTACAGTCGTCGGCGTCCTCACTCCAAGGCCGGAGCTGATCCGGAGTTTCGGCTATTAGTTTAGTGACATTGGCGGAGCCGCTCTTAAAATCACTGCCAGCCTCGGAGGTGTCAAGGGTACAGTACCTTTCATGTTTAGAACCCAGAAACTCTCTCCCAGCTGCCCACCTAAGCAACTCGACATCATCAAATAAGCGCATGTTCAGCGCATGTGATAAGTACTTACTCTTTAGGTGCACAGTCAGACACGCCGCCATCTCAAGCAGGGAAACGAGTGAAGCACAATGAGCAAACCAATGCTCACACTGTACTATGACCTGCACAGCCCATATTCTTATCTAGCCTTTTGGTTAGTCCGGGTCAGTTCCCCTCCAAGCCACAATGCGGACACAAGAGCCCCAAAAGTTGAAAGTCTGATTCCCTCTAGAACTTACCGATATTCAAAACATGCGAAGTCACCTACGTGCCCGTTCTCCTGGTAGCCTTCATCCAGGGGACCGGGTTGAAACCGCCCTGGGACAGTCCTAGTAAGCATATCACCACTGATTGACAGAGCTTACATGATCTACGATGTGTTTGGAAATGCTGACCGGGGGCGCGCAAAATTGCCAGACAAGGTAGCATGGATGACGACCGACCTCACGCGCTGGGCGAACCAGTACCACATCCCCTGGAAACCAGGGTGGCCTGAGAACTATCCATTCAGAGCTACAACTCTAAAGGTGAGCAGCTCCGTAGTTCGACGGACCTGCCGCGCTGGCTTTGTGTCTGGCGTTGCCCGCAGCCATGTCCAGCTGACATCTTGTTATTGTTCTACATACAAGGTCCAACGAGTACTGGCTGCAACGGCCCTTGATTATCCCGATCGATACCCCGAAGCGATCAGCGCACTGTACCACGCTTTCTGGGCCCAGAAGAAGGGTGTGCAGCTCCCAGAGGTCCATTACCCCATTGTTGTCGGTATGCTCGGCGAAGAGCGAGCGAAAAAGGTTCTTCAACGCGTAAGTCACTATCTTAGTTCTTTGCTACACTCTTTCTCTCACTGGAAATTCTCGCGTTAGTCTACTTTCGTGCCCTTACTTGTGGCCAGAGCTCCTCGGACGAAATCAAAGCGCGGCTCAAACAGAATACTGAGACTGCCATTGCCAACGGATGTCCAGGCTTGCCATGGATTGTGGCGACCAGTGTCGAGGGCCAGAAGGAGAAGTTCTGGGGATTCGATCATTTAGGGCAGGTCGCAAGCTTTCTGGGTCTGGAAAGAGTTGCTGGGCCTCATCTATGAATTTGGGCTTACGACTAGTCGGTGTAGACCACGGTGGTTCAGCAAGTGAACGGGGGTTAATGGGGGGAGCTTCTTGCTAAATCTGATCAGGGTAGAATCGTTCATCCCCCCAGACCCTACCAGAAATATCTATGAGAGCGACTTATGGCAAACACACGATATTTCACTATATTTCTCCAACAGTCGATCGATTCTTGTCCCAACATATGTCCTTTCTTGCATACCCTAGAGCTTAGCGGTAGATTCTCCCTCCTTGGCTGCTTGATCCCTCAATTGCCTCCTCAAAATTTTACCGGACTAGGCCAGCATCAGCAAATACTCCTCCGAATAACTCGTATGCATCAGTTCGAACTTACAGGATTCTTCGGGATGGCATCCGTGAACACACAGCCTCCTGTGAGATGCTTAACCTTGGACACACGGGTATTGACAAACTCAACAACATCATCCTCGCGAAGAGACGTCATTCCGGGTTTCAAGGGTGCAGGCACAACATATGCGCGAGGATTCTCGTCGTCCGTTGGTCTGAAAATCGTCATCAAGAGTCCTACATCATCGGAAAATGATAATACTCACGTTTTGACCCCAATAACAGCTGCGTCGACGATCTGCGGATGCTCAAGCAGTAGAGCCTCGAGCTCTGCCGGTGCGACCTGTGCGCCGCGTACCTTTATCAACTCCTAAAGGAGATCAGGAGATCAGAAGGTGAACAAAAAGTCTGATATGAAGTTTTGTGGGAAGAAGATTTTACCACACCTTTATCCTGTCAACCATATACCATCTGTCTTGCTCGTCACAGAATGCAACGTCGCCCGTTTGCAACCACCCATCACTTGTCATTGTGTCCTCCGTGGCCTTGCGGTTTCCCCAATAACGAGTCATACCATTTGGGGTGCGGATCCATAGCTCACCACGTTTACCTATGCCTGTCTCTTCGGTCCCGTCTTCCTTCATAAGCTTGGCCTCGGCCCCTGGCACAAGTTCACCAATCGATACTGACGAGGCACCGGTCCTCATGCGCTCGTCCCAGCAGAATGTGATAGCCGGGGCTCTATTGAACTGATCAGCAATCTCGCAGACCAATGAAACGGCCAACGCGAGGTTCCTCACTCTGACATGCCCCATGCCTGGCGTACTAGGACTTTCCCGTTCCATAATTCTTCGAATTGTTTTGTGACCTCCATACCGATTGGCGCAGCTCCGGCGACCACTTTACGAACGCTGCTGATGTCGCAAGTGCCATCTCTGACTGACGGGTGCTTGGCCATTGCAACCAATATCGGTGGTACCAACACCAGCTCTGTAATCTTGAACCGCTGGATATGATCCAGCATATCCGGTAAGTTGTATCTTTCCATCAGATATGTTTCCAACCCCCATTTTGGTGCGAAGAAAATGTAGTAAACGAGGCCCAAGGCATGGTACATGGGAACAACGCAGAGGCACAATCTCTTCCTGATACTCTTGTCCGCAAGTTGAATTTTTTCCAACTGTAGCATATTTGAGATGATACTTCTGTGCGATAGTTCGACACCCTTGGGGAGTCCAGTCGTTCCGGAGGAGTAGATCAAGATGGCGGTTCGATCGGCGGCGGCCATACTGTTGAATTCCTCCCACATAAACTGCCGGCCAGCACGAGCATCACTGACAAGCGAGCTCCAATGCTGTGTGTCGCCCTGGTTGAATGTAGCATCGTGCTGAACTGTAGGGAGCTCGGTGAATAGAAAGATCTTCTTCCTATCAAACCCAAGATCGTCTGCTGCTTCAAACGCCTTTTCGATACAATTGTCTGCCGCTAAAACAAAAGAAGGCTCTGCATCTTTGAGTTGGTGGCGAAGCTCGCGAGGAGTGTATGCAGGATTCGCGCTGTTGTAGATTCCACCAGCCATGAGCGCACCCATGACCACTACCGGATTGAAGATTCCGTTTCCGGAGAAGAGCATTACACGATCTCCTTTCTTCAAGCCGGCAGCAACCAGGCCAGCTGCAAATCTTCTAGACCATTGTCGGTAGCTATGAAGAGTTAAGAAGTGTGAACCGGGACGTTTAGCGTCGATGATAACCTTTTCAGTGTTATTAATGTTCGATTCTGGCGGTCCAAACATGAACGTTGGGATAGACATGTTCGGTGTTGTCAACGGCCATCGCGATTTGCAAGGCATGGTGATGGCCCGAGTATTCTATATGTGTGGTGAAGGAAATTCGATCAAAGAGGTGGCTCGGATCAGAAATAGCCAGCAGCTATTTCGAAGTTGAGGTCAAGGTGAAGAACACGCGACTTGTAATACTTGGGCTCAGAGAGATTTATGAAAATGCGTACGACTGGAAGGTTTCCTCAGGCCTCGTTCATGTAACGTGACACAGGGGGTCGCATAGCGGATTCTCGGCATGCTGAGGGCTCAGCCTCGGAGCCGCAAATGATCTTCATCGAGTACATAGTATCCACTCCACGAACCCTATACCTGAACAACCTTAGTTGGTGATGAGCGCGAACCGAAATCAATCGAACGTCCAATCGTATACGGATAGCTATGGTAGCGAAGTCAGACTGCGCAGCCAGGGAAAATATCTGAATCAAGGCGGGTGCTCGGAATCTTCCGAAGACCAACAGTCCATTAGAATATCTCCATACTTCAGCATTAGTCCTCGCAATGCAGGCCTCGCAGTGAAAGAACCAGAAACAGTGGAATCCAGCATGACTAGGCATGTCAGCAGGGGCTTGATAGATGATATCCACTTTGGTTGGGTCGATGTGGCTTCCTTTCGACCACTGACGGCGTGCTTTGACAGGTTGAGATCAATTGTGTGCTCGATTGCTTTCACTAAGGCCATCACGACAAGTCTTGTGTTAGCATGATGTGAGACCAGTTGAAGCTTTGCTTGGACGCTATTGATGAGCTTAAATTCTCCCCTGGCGGATACGTCGACGATTCGACGTGCTATAGCGAGAACTGAGGTGACCGCTGCTTCTTGCAATCTATCTGCGGTGGAAATTAGTCCCTCGCAGGAGCCAGGCTCGAAAAGATGAGAGGCATAGTGTATTTGCTCAACAAGGCAGAGGTGGGATAAATTCCAGAACAGGTGGAGGAAGGCTGGTCCTTGATTAGCCAAAAACCACCACCAACAAATTATTGACCATATGAAGGCTTAATTACCTGTAGATAGCTTTATTCTGTCAGAAAATCGATAGAACATGATAATACACTGCTGTAGCCATGGTTGGTAGATCGTATCAAACCCTTCAGTAAGATTGATTGCGGACTCTATCCGACCTAAGAGGATCATACGAGCATGGTCAGTGGGAGCATTTATCGTGGAAATAAACTGTTTGAGGTGTGTTAACTGTCTGAATATGTGAAATAAATCTCCAGCAGCATTTTGACAATTTTTGGCAACGTCCTGCTCAAAAGTGGATGGCTGCTGCCACTGTTCTGTTATGTTCTGGGCGAGTCGTTGAGTAGAATCTACAATCAGTTGAGTCAAAGGCTCTCTTTGGTTTCCAAGAAGATATCACGTACCTCTCACAATGAAAGGAGGATCTTCCATGTAGCAAGGTCTCTCGTGGAGGATTGAAGCTATGCTGTCCCGTACGAGACTGTACCATCGAAAAATGGTCAGTGAAGAATCAAGCAAAAATCGATAGAGTGATCCAGCCCCAAGGTCGCTGTAGTAAGCCTGAACTAACTGTCGCAGCTCTTCCATCTGAGATAATGCAACATCCAAAAGATCAAGAGGACTTCTCTTTACGTCCTTCGACACGAGGCTTTCCGACGGAACCACGGTCATCTGAAACAGGAATACTGCGTATATGTGAACAAAAGACCGGTTGTCTTTGGTGCTCAGAAGATTCAGGTAGGCATGGTGCCAGGCTGCTGTAAAAACCTGTGTACTGTTTGTCGTTTGTTCCTTGACTCTCGAGCCGAACACTGCATTCTGTGGCCTAGCTACCTTTGATTCGAGTGGGCAACTGCGAGGGTCGGAGGGGGCAAACTGTAGTGCAAATGCCTGGAGAACTGCTGTCAAAGCGAGCTCATCCTGCTTCCGTATTTCCTGCTCGACAGAGTTTCCATATAATGGCCCAAAGTTGTCCAAGAATCTAGCAACACCAATCATGGTCACCCGGCTCGTTTGAGTGGCGACCTGCTTGGTCGAGAGAGTATGATTGTAGAGAGTATCAGGTCGAAAATTGTGATTTGATTTCCTCCATAGTGGAAGGAAGGTTGAACTCCGTCTCGTATTAGCTGTACTTTTAGCTGCTGGGTCAGATGACATTGAGACATGCTCGCTTGAGAGTGCTGAAGGTTGGCCGAGGTCCTCTGACTCAAATACGTATTTGTAAGAACTGCAAGCAAATAGGTTACAGTTATAGTCTAGATATCTTGTTGTGATGCCCAACATCATCGAATTATATACTTCTCCAAGGCTCAAGTTGAGCAGTTGCGAAGCGACACTTGAGTTCAGTAAGTGGATGGGGCTTCCTTTCCACAACCCAATAATGGCGTTTCTGTCTTGACCCTCGACAGACTTGGAGTGCGATGCCGGTCGAACGACAGTGATCTGAGGAGTGGCATTCTCGCCAGTGCTAGTGGAGTCTTCCTCGTCGGGGTCTTCGCGTGTTAGATGGGTCAATTCGGCTATTATATGGTTCATCATCATGTTGTCGTGTCCGAAGCCATCAATTTGGGCTCCGTTAAGGGGAAAGTCATTCAGAATGGCTGTGCTATCTGTCCCTGAGGCTGTAGAGGAAACTTGAAGACCGGTTCCATTACTGCTCGAGTAGATCGATGTTCCGGCATAGGAGCTGTGAGAACTTGAGCCACCTGACATGCAAATATTATTGTGATTGCGAGTGCCTTCATTACTTGTCGTCCCAGCCCTTGGCCTCTTCCTCCTCTGGGCCTGCAATGCCACAAAGTTGAAGGTACACTGAAGTCCTAAGTGAAGGCACTTCAGGCACGACGAGGTGGGTCCCAATCCCGGAGGCGTGGGGTTGAGTGAGCATTTTCGCTTAGATTGCCGGCATTGGTCACAAGAAGAGTTCTGTCTTCGCACCGAGCAGGATTGCATGACGGTGGCCTGTAAAGTCGATGACAGATATTCGTACTAGTACATGCCAGTGTGGAATAGCATACGTTGTTAGATGTACTATGATATGGATTTGCCATTCAGTGGACGGGGTCGATACGTAGTATGACAGTCTTGTGAGCAAAAACCTCAAGTGCGTTTGGCGAAGGTGAGATCCCAGTGGTGCAGCAGACACATGCCGCAGTTGCAAGGGCGGCAACAGATTTGTCGGAGCCTGCCAGAAGTGGAACTACTATGTACCAAGGTAAGTTCTTAGTGCGTAGTGGCCACTGAAACCTTAGGTTCTAGTTGCTCACAGTCTGGTGAACCAATATTGTCTCAGGTTTTCAAGAAGGTAAGGTGAAGCATTGCATTACGAGTACGCAGGAGGACGCCTGATTGAGAGAGCCGGTTGCTCTGCGGCTCCGAGGTGCCTCAGAAGGGTTGCCACTTTAACCAGGCTCGCATGACTGTGAACGGCGCAATTGATCCACCGTAGACATTCCCCCACCATTCGGGATGCTGACTTAGTTAGTACGTAATAATCCGAGCCAAAAGCTTAGTACGCTAATCCAATTGGAGATTTCAAAGTGTGTCGTTTGGGAAAGAACTCAGTATATATATAGTACAGGGCCTATCAAGAACATCGCTACTTCCTGATTAGCTGCACCTTCTTCCTCAGCAAGTACAAATTTGGGAAGGAGCTACATAGTACCTAGATTAGGCTTATATCGGGAAGTCTACCTAGTTCTACGGTATAGAAAAGCCTCTAGGGGAGAAAAACTATTACCTCTCTGATATAATCTTCTTACTTTATAATGGTACTTATCCCGCTATCCTAGTGTGTGGTTCAACACTGTGTCCAGAACCTGGGTTATCCCGCAAGGACGAAGAGAAAATACCAAAACCACCACTGGGACATTTTCGCGCGTTTTGGTTTGTTACCTTTGAGTTTAGGAACAGGAACGTGGATGGCCAGTGGTGGACTATACTTCTTAAATGGAGGAATATCGCCAGCTCCAGATTGGCTGTACCGCAATCTCTACTCTTGTAACCTTTGTCGACATATCTGAAGCAGTGGTGTCCAAAATGGTGGAAGCTCTGCTGAACAGTTGAGGCCTTTAAACAGATGTGAGGGCGTATCTTGTTGTCAACCCGGTTTTATTTTAATTAGAACCATTTTAGAGTAGCAATCGAATTCTACAATACTAAATTGGCAGCCATTCTGAATAAAGGGCTGGACGCATAATGAAGCAGATACTAGACCTATGCTCGGCTATCTCGACCATAACATTACGCATAAGCAGTCCAGAATGGCTTCTACTGATTGGATCCCGCGTATGGACAGTTCAACGCACGAGATCAGCGATATTTTGGGTCAGGGATGGTAATGCGAAACACACATGAATCCGTGGGTGGAGTCAGTCGAGGATGAGGTAGACGAAGAATTTGTTACTTGCTATCAGGTATTAAGACCATGGAACCGTTCTTCCTTCATTGTGGGACTCGCGGGCAAGCTCCATTAAGCGTATTCCGTGCCGTGAAGTGAGAGGTTCAACGCTTAAAGGTGCACCGCGACGAATCGTATCGGCAAGCCGCTCATAGTAGCCACGGTTCCAGCCATTCAGCGTAGGGAACTTTCCAACGTATTTCTTCGCCACCTCATCGTACTTCTGGCTCTTCCTGTCAAACTCGGCATAAGTTGCCAGGGTTCCATATTCGGATTCAGGGTTGACACCAAACTGTGGATCCTCGTAAGTCATTCCAGAAATGGTTTGCTGCTCCTGGATATCCGTTCCATACTATTTCAAGTTTGTTAGATGTCAGATAGTGCACAGGTCGCAATGAAGGCATGCCTTAAAGTATGATCATCCTGTTCCTCGAACAAAATACTTGAGTTCCTTTTGCAAGCATGAAACTATGGTGGTCTTAACTGTGACGAGCAACGGCTTTTCATATTGAAGCAAAACAGTGAAAGTGTCGTCAACTTCACTTTCGATTCCTCGCAGAACTTTCAAGAAAGCAGTTACAGTCTTGGGTTGACCGAACAATACCAAGGCTTAGTCAAGCGTGTGTGATCCTTTGCAAAATTTAGTAAACACATCCAACACATCCGCGGTCGAGGATCTCTATGATATGCGCTTACCAAAGCTGATCAAGATACTGGAACCTGGGCTGTACTCTCTGGCTGGAAGATACTTGATCCACGGCGGATTCTCGAAGTCGTAGTGTATTTCCGCCTCTGTAATGGTACCGAAAGCACCTTTTGCGACAAGATATTCGAGTGTCCCGAAATCACCGTCCCAGCGCCTGTCTTTGATTGTTAAATAAGACTTTCTAAAGGGCGGCGGCCATACTTTGATAGACAGTAAGAATCCTCCTTTTTTCTTTGGCCAATGCCAGCAGCCTGTCAGCTTCTTCACTACTTCTAGTGAAAGGCTTTTCGACCACGACTGGAGAGGTAAAGAGTAATACATGAGAAAAAGCACGGCCTTGTGTTCAGCAGGGTGTAGAGGCAAACCATGTTTATCAGCACTTAACGCCAACTCTGCAAAACTTGCATGAGTGTATGTATGAGTAGTTACTATGACCAACTCGATAGCTGCATCCGCAAAGCAGTCCTCTGAAGTGCGGTGTGCCGAGCTTGAGGAAATTCGGTGGTACAATGGCTCTTTGATTCTGTTGTTTTTCCAGGCGAAGGGGCTGGCGCTCGCTGAAGAAATGCATAGACTTCAAATTCCTTTACTCAAGAAGGTAAGGCAAATGGTATGTTTTGGCTAAGCCGCCGTAGCCAACAAACCCGACTTTGATTCGCGCCATGCTTGTTGTTTCAACGACGGTGGTCGGATGCGAAAGATAGTGTTTGGAAGTGTCAACAATCCTTTTCCTTTCGCAATGTTTTTGTTGACCACCAAATGTCTCCATTCTGATTACCATGAAGTGGGCTCAATGATATGCTACCAAGTGTGCTTGTTGGGGGTTACGCCCGGAAGTATTTTACACCAGCGGTTGGGATGTGGGCGGGGAGTTTCGGAGCATTGGCGGAAAGGGCTGCATATAAATATCCATTTCTTCTAGTTGCAATATCGATGTTTCTCCTCAGCCGTAGTTAAAGCCTAGCGAAGCGCTAAGCTAGCGTCGTTAGAAGTTAGAGTGAACAGCTGATCGTTCGCTATCCGAAAGTCGCTTAAGCGCATTGTTCAAGATTGTGTTGCTAGGGGTGGAATGAAGAGGCATAGCTGACATTTGACTTGTTAGTGATAATGGGTCTAGCTGGTGGGGCCCTACGATGTCAAAATCTTCGATGATGGTGAACTTAGTAATATAATTAATGATGTCAATGCCTAGCGTGAAACGCGGTGGCGGGTTGAGCAATAGGCGGGGTGAGCAACAGGCATGGTGCTGAATCCATACGAAGGAATAGAGAGGATGTGTAGGGTGAGAGATTATTAGTCTAGCTGGGTGATTATAGTAATATCCAAGTTTGAGTGGCAGGACTCGTCTACTGGCTAGTAGGCAGCCTTGGCGCCAAGGCTGATACCGGCGCTCCCGCACACTAAGCTTTGCGGGCGGAATAGGGCATCCGCTCAGACTTGACGATCTTTAACGGGTACAGTTAATATAATTCACCATCGGAGTTGTCGTTTCAAGATTAGCAAGGATTACAACATTGACAAGCATCGGTAAAAGGAGAAATTTTGCGAGGGACATTATTCCGGCTACAGCTTCGCTGCCGCCCGACGCCCAAAGGCGGAGTAGTTATTGGCGCCAAGATTCAACTAGCGCATACTAGCACCAGTAACACGTGACCGCATTAGTACATATAGGTACTAAATTACACGGCCGGACCAGAATACCTCCTATCTTGAACCAAGAAAGCGCTACTGTATCAGCATTTAGAATGCTTTGAAATCATGGAAAAGGGGCTCCTAGAGATCAAGTGCCTAGAAAATATCTATATAAACTAGAACAGAGTCCATAGAGTTGAAGAAGACAGAGATTTCGTTCATCGCGGAGCGCATGTCCAAAAGGAGTTAAGTCACTTCCTCTAGCACCACAGGACTCTCCCGTCGCCATCCAAAATCAATTTCACATCCGGCTCCATGGCGACAACACGTTGAAGACTTCGAATGGGTGCGCAACTGCAACCAAATCTGCAGAAAAGCGACCACCAGGAAACTGTCCGTGGTGGAAGATTCCATATTCAACCAGTGGTGTAACTCAACATAGGAGGTGGTAAGGCTAAGAATTCACCAATCATTGGTAGCTCGCCCTTGGCGGCCAACCCGTCTGATGTTGGCGAATTTGACTAGGCCACTTTTGGTCCGCACTCGAGCATGTATGAGATCTCTGTTTTCTCTATCTTATGTTGGCTGTTCCTTCTCATATATATCTAGTAGTAGAGTGATCTAGAACAGCCCATTCTCCATCCTCCTGAACCTCCTGAGCTGAAATCCATCGCGAAGTGCCCTTATATAGCTGAATTCATGACCTCCAGCTGGATAAATCGCCACTCTAGCACTGATTTATCACTAGGGCAGAGCACAGAGTAGTACGGTGAATCTTCTGCCTCTTGGTGGCAACAATGAGGGCTTCGGTCCAGCTCCGTGAGATACCATAAGCGTCAAAACACGAGATCAGATGGGGTTTTGACATAAATAAGCTTGTATTTGACGATACGAAGAATGTCCAAGCAAATATCTCATCCCAATAAGGCATTTATAATCGGGTGTGTGAACAAGAGCTGAGGAGTTTCTCCACATCTCCACAAAAGTAACCTGTCATTGACTGGAAGTCACTAAGCCTCGGCATATCAGTAATTGCTTACTCGTACTTGTATCCAAAATAATGGAGGTCTCCAGCCGTCTAGAGTTACTAATTTTAGCGTCTAACATGCGGGTCTATAAACACCTTTCTAACGAGATGGGATTTGAGTGTTAGGATGTGTTGAACTTCTCCGGAATGCTCAAATGGATGGTTCAAGGTCTCTGTCTTCTTTCTATATTGTTGCCTGTTCACTTCTCTATATATACCTGGCAGGAACTTGATCTAAACTTGCTCTTTTTGCATCATCGTGAAGCACTCCGAACAACAAGTAATTCTCTTGCCGTTCCAACCAGGTTTCACAGGTTTTACTGACGTTTTGATAGTGATTTATGAGTGATTCATCGCTCTCCTTGATACCTCGGATCTATTGATGATCCGTAGGCATTTGTCAGTCCAACAGTATGTCAGGTGAGTGCATAAGCTAGAGGCAGAAAGAGAGTACTAATGCTTTCTTTCTATTTTTCTATATATTTGCACCATGTAGAGCGTAGGTAGACGTATCGGCGTCCGAGTTTAAGTCAGCAACTGGAACCCCGACTAGCCAAACAATGCTCATGCAGGCAATTACTGTGCAGTGAATCCTCCGTCCACTGGTAAACCTACGCCTGTAATCCACCCAGCCTCGTTACTGGCAAGGAAGACGGCAGCACTAGCCACATCTGTAGGACGGCCGATCCCACGTAATGGGTGCCGCGCTCGAATGGCGTTGATGTCGTCCAAATAGGTTGTTGTTTCTGCGAAAATAGCTGTTTCGGTATCTGCAAGCAATTGGGTTAGTCCTGAGCTTTGCGAGCGTCTGGCACCAAGTCAAACTTACAGCCAGGGCAGATTGCGTTGCAATGTATCATCTGGTCAGCGTAGTCGATCGCAACCTGTTTCGTCAGGATCGAGACACTTCCCTTGGAGGCGGCATATGACGCTAGAATGAAATGTCAGCATACTCCGTGATGAATAAGAAATTCGGTGCACCCACAGTTGTGGCGGCCACCAACAAGTCCAAAGATAGACGATATGTTGATTATCCAGCCTCTGTCACCAGAAGGATGAAGCTCCTGTTTCAGCATCTGCGTGATCGCATATTTGGAACACAAGAAGACAGATTTTGAATTGACCGCCAAGGTGATATCCCAAGTCTGTTCTGACGTTTCGTGAATTTTGGCCGGCGCTCGTCCGGCCTCTAGCGATACGCCAGCGTTATTGACCAGGCTTGATTCGGGTTAGGAAAGTAAAAAATCAGAGGCTATTGCGCGGGCAGACCTACATATCCACCCTCTGAAACTCCGCGACAGCTTTTGAGATCATATTCTCAACATCTGAAGCTTTGCTGACATCCGTCTTGACGAAAATCGCCTCTCCTCCACTTCTTCGGATCAGCTCGTCCGTGCTGACTGCGACTTCGCCCGCTACAAGAGCACGTGCGGTTTGATTGAGGTCAACGCAAACAATACGAGCCCCTTCTCGTGCGTACGCTACGGAAATAGCTCGACCGATGCCAGAGGAAGCCCCTGTGACAATGGCGACTTTGCCGTTCAATCTCTTTGTCTCGCTCATAGCAAATGTTAAGATGAGGATCTGACGTTAAGATGATGGAAGGGGGGATATAGAGGAGTTGGCGTAGAGAATGAAAACGTGAGTCTGGATTAAACCCAACTGAAGGAAGGCTAGCAGATAAATTAAAATGAGTACAGGTTAATACCGAAGGTTTTAATGTTGCGCAGGTCACTAAAATAATGATGTTCTATGGTATCCGTCGGGCCTACATTCGCCAGAACATGGCCCTTGTCCCATTCCAAAAATTTTGCACTCATATGAGGATCAACTAAATAAGTTTTGGGGTGTATTGCGAGGGGGGCGATGTCAGGCCATAAGGTCAACTTAGCCGATCTGCAGATTACCTGTATTCCGCCCCCATAGCTTTTTACACGATCGTACGTAAATGACCACAATACTATACTCTCCCACAGCGTGCACTCTCCAGTCCCCACAGCTCGCTAACTTTCGCTGAGTGAGAGCGAGACTTTGATTGGTCCGGCAACATCACCGCTTTTAACCCCGCGATTTCGCCACTCGCTAATATATCCTAATAGTCCTGAGCAAACCATCTGGTCGATGTCTAGCCCGTCCAAAGTTGGAATAGCGTTGAGGAGAAAACCCTTGACCCAGATGCTGAAATTGGAGCCGAAGGGTTTCCGATATTCATTGTATGTAAGTTGAAGAACATACTTTAGGAAGAACATCCCCATTATGACGCCTAGTCGAGGCTTCTGTTTTACTACCATGACCATTCTCTCACAATATACAAAACTCTTGTTATCAAAATTTCAGTAGTGGACAGTATGGGGTACCCAGAAACGTTCGAAGGCTTCATGGTGAACTCGCACACCCAGTGGAGCATATTCAAGAGGCAAGAGGTAAGAAACCCGATAAAATGTCCCGGCAATGTAGATTAATTCTTCTCCCCAGTTCAAGCCAAAGCCGTTCAACGACAATGATGTCGATATCGCCGTCGAAGCATGTGGAGTTTGTGGCAGTGACGTCCATACCATCACAGGTGGCTGGGGAAAATGCAACCTTCCCCTATGCGTTGGCCATGAAATTGTTGGGACTGTGCTGAAAATTGGACCCAGCGTCACAACTTTGCAAATTGGACAACGTGTTGGCGTTGGAGCGCAAGTTTATGCATGCCTGGAATGCGTCAATTGTAAGAACGACAATGAGAACTACTGTTTGAAACAAGTGGGTAAGCTCAGAGCTCCTCGCTACTTGGGGGAAAATAGCTGATTTTGGTGTACAGATACTTACAACGCCCATTATCCTGATGGGACCATCTCGCAGGGAGGATACTCCAGCCATGTGAGAGTGCACGAGTATTTTACCTTTGCAATCCCAGATTCGATCCCGACAAGCCTGGCTGCACCCATGCTTTGCGCCGGTATCACAACCTACAGCCCTCTGGTTCGCGCAGGCATCGGCCCGGGAAAGAAGGTTGCCATTATCGGTATCGGGGGTCTAGGTCACTTTGGAATCATGTGGGCTAAGGCTTTGGGTGCTGAGACCTACGCAATATCCCACAGACCTTGTAAAGCAAACGACGCGAAAGCACTGGGTGCGCAAGAGATGATCTCCACACAGGAAAAGGGTTGGCACGAGCCCTGGTCGTTCTTCTTTGACTACGTGTTGAACACTGCTGACGCGACCCACAACTTCGACATGAAGGCATACATGAGCATCTTGGCCGTCAACGGAACTTTCCACAATGTCGGCTTGCCCGACGGACCGCTCCCTTCCATGATGGCTTTTGACTACATGCGTGGAGGTTACCAGATGGGTGTCAGCCATATCGGTAGCAGGCCTGAGATGTTCTCCATGCTGGAATTGGCAAGCAAGCAGAATATCAAGAGGTAATAGCCATTGACCCAGTACTGTTCGCATAGCTAACGAAACTGCAGCTGGGTGGAAACAGTCGACATCAGTGAAGCAGGCTGCAAGGAGGCTGTGGAAAGAGTCAAGAAGGGTGCCGTGAAGTATAGAATTACGCTGGTGGGTTTCGATGAAGCATTTGGCAAGCGGTTGTGAGACTAGTATCGTATTGACGAATGTCAACCTTATGAGGCACTCACGAGGCTCACGCAAGGCATTCACAAGGCAGAATGCCTTCCGTTTCACAGTAGATAGATATCTATATAACCGATCCTCTTACACGTCCATTTTGCAAGAAGTACAACTAGAAGCAATAGATAGAGCTATGGGATAGGCGACCAATCATAATTCATCCAATTAGTTCATATACCTCCTTCACGTATTCATGATTGAATAACTGTTTAGAAAAGAGGGAAATGTCCATGTACTTAACGGCAAGCCCTCCGACACACCTTCCTTTCATGCGTCAGGCATCGAATGTGCCAGATCAGTAGCTTGACGGTTGCCATTCATCTTGAACTCAACAAAAGTGGCATGACATTTCTATTCACATTGAGTACTATAGTTGTTGTTGTTGTAGCGGCCAGAGGAATCCGATTGACTAACTGCAATAATGAGGGGGGGATGGCCGCTATATGTACACGTGGAGGGTGGTAACCCAGAGTAGCTAGCCGCAATCAGGGTCCTTAGCGGGCAATCACACTATTACGTTATCACGTGCACTAGCCTGCCAAGACTCAGATATTACACCTTATTGGCAGCACGACCTTCGTAGAATCCTGCCCCATCTTCGCCTTTCTGGACCAAATGCAAACTCCTTCTTTCCCTGCGTCTGCCTCCTGTTATGCAGACTCTGGCGAACAACACTCGATCACACAACGGTTGGTTCGTTGCTTCAAGTTCCGATCGCTGACTGCGTTGACCTGCTAACCAAGCTGCCTCTGGAAGTGATACCTGTCGCATGCGAAAACTCAAATGTGATGAAGTCAAGCCGGAATGCGGACCTTGCGTTAGGGCGTCCCGCGGGTGTGTCTTTGGTAGCTCGATGTTTCGTCACTTTGATGTTAGTAATCCCTTCAATGAGAAGCGAAAGACTCCACACAGCGACTTGAGGGCAAAATCAAGGCACCAGCGACGACAGGACCGTCACACTTGGCTCGATGTACCGGCCCATCGTAAGTAGATCATATGAGTTCCGATACATGGCTGCTCATTGTTCAAATAGTGACGTTTGTTCAAATCTTTGACCCTTACGAGGAGGATTCCAACGATGCAATCAGTCAACCTCCGCAAATGGCCAAAGATGCGAGTATATCCCGGCTCGACATCCAAACATCACCTCAGGAACCCGATATGCGACAAATGAGCGAGAATGTCGGATTTGAAATCGACGACCAAGACATTGGTAGTCCTCGACCGACAGTTACCAATTACTCCGTCGAACTGGAGCAAGTTCATAAATCTC
Organism: Exophiala aquamarina CBS 119918; assembly: GCF_000709125.1. NCBI lineage: Eukaryota > Fungi > Ascomycota > Eurotiomycetes > Chaetothyriales > Herpotrichiellaceae > Exophiala > Exophiala aquamarina. The sequence goes on from NW_013550582.1 coordinate 1,677,579, forward strand.
CATCAGCATCAGAAGCAGCTACAGAAACGAGCATATTAGATGCTCTGCTTCTTCGGCACTTTGCAGAAAGTCCAGGCAAATGGTCAGTCCCTGCAAGCTAAGAAGTCGCGTCTACTAACGGAGAGATCACAGGATGGATCTTTTCGATACTGGCGGCTACTTTTCCCAAAAGATACCCATTCTTGCAGCAACTCGACCACTCCTCAAGCATGCTGCATGTGCTTTCGCCACGAAACATCTGCAGCGTGTCAGGAGGCAAGCCGATTGCAGTCATAATTATTCACGGTCTCAAACTGCGATTGGTGAAATCTCTCAGAACTTCAGTCATGTTGATTGGAGCTATAAGAGTGTAGAGCACTATGACAACGCCATCAGCCTCCTTCTGGAATCAGTTCAGCTTGTCGACAGTCAGCAGGAAGTATACGGAGAAAAAGGCTATCCTGATGAGATTCTCGCTACAGTCGCCATTTTATCAATGTATGAGCTAATGGATGCGCCTGGCCCCGAATGGAAAGCCCATCTGAGTGCCTTACCTCTTCTGGACAATTCCTCATTCGAGCTACATAATCCAACATCGTCTATCAGCAATATCCAACTTACAGCTGCGAAACGATCTATCTTCTGGAATTTCGCCAGACAAGATTTTTTGTCCGCATGTAAAGTTCCCCAAGATCGGTTTCACGTCCTGAACTAACGATATAGTCATTGGAGAAACCAGAACCCGACTTGACCCCGGTGACGTTCAGCTTTGGCGTAAGGTCGGTATTCATGTTGATGAGAATGGTATCTTGTTGCAAAATAAAAACTTGCGTGATTTTCGAACGAACGATGCTGGACGAGAGACTCTTCACAGCGATGATGGTGTTGAAGTGGAAGAAGACATGATAAGCAACTCGATGATTTGGCTCTTGGGTAAGATTGTGAATTTTCTTGCGGCTGGTGACGGCATCTATCCAGGAGACTTTGAACTACCAACTGCTCGCCAACAACGATTTGCCATTCCACAAGAAGAGCTTCTTGGGAGATGGAATCTACTCCAGCAAGAACTACAGACCTGGTACGATAGCTTACCGTCGACGTTTGCGCCCTGCGCAAGGACCAAACTTGCGTCTCAAGACACTCAGGACTCCCCAATCGATCTACCGAATTTCGAAAAGGTGTGGTACAGCATCCCGATGTGCGCAGCAACTATGCAGTACTATCACATGGCACGCATAATTTTATTGGTGAACAGACCGCAGGAATCTACCGCCATCAAGTCTTCAATCACTGCTCGCTTATGGTCGTATCGTATGATCCAAGAGGAAGCCCAGTATCACAGCCGAGAAATTTGTGGAATCAGCCTTTCAAATCTCCCCGATGCAGTAAGGATTCACTCCCTGCAACCGCTATTTGTTGCTGGCCAATGTCTTTCCGAGACTTTTGAGCGCAGGGCTGTCCTAGGCATACTCTCGAGCATTCAAAAGGATCTAGGTTGGGCCACAGGCTACCGCATGCGAAAACTGGAAGAAGAGTGGAATGCGGGATAAATACAACCATGAATGTCTAAGATGGTTCTATGACCGCCTGTCAATTTTTGAATGGATGTCCATGCCATGTATCAGATTTTCAAGTGTGCATCTCACCACGGCCACCACCATCTCTGCTACCGCACCTAAAAGACCCATTTCCTGCATATCAATCATCAAACTTGGACTGTTTGGGATTTGATATCGGAGTTGATTTCAACAAAGCCTCTGGCGTCCTGGCCTTCGACATGTTCAACCCCACATGTGCTCTGCTTCCGCATCTGTTCCTGAAAGGTGTCCTGTGGGGTATACGATTCCGACTGCCACGCTTGCGACACTTTCTCATACATGTCATCTACCTGTTCGAGCGTGAGGCCTTTGGTCTCAAAGATGCAAAGGTAAACGAAGACTGCGCATCCCAAGCAGCAAGCACCCCAGATGAAGAACACCTTGGCCTGCAAACCTGCCGCACCAGGGGCTTCGTCAACCAGATATGGAGTTGCAAAACCAATTGCCCAGTTTAAAAGCCAGTTACTAGCGATAGAACAGGCAACTGACTGTGCACGGAATCGCAGAGAGAAGTTCTCACCCTGGAGGGGAATTAGCGGGCTTTGAGCAAAGGGATGGAATCAAACATACCACAACCACCCATCCTGCAACACCCCATGAGATGGCAAAAAAGAAGATATATATGCATGTGAATGCAATCAGAACCGTATTGGCTACATTGGATGAGGAAGTTGCGCCTACAATCGCAACGATGAATTCGCATATGGTCATACCAACAGCTCCCCAGAAAAGAAGTTGTCGCCTTCCCCATCTCTCAACGAGCAACAAGCCTGGAATTGTTGAGGCGACGTTGACGAGATTCGTTGTAAGTCCAATCAAGAATGGATTGCTGATGCCGGAGTTCTTGAAGAATTGAGTTCCATAATAAAAGATGAAATTGATTCCGGTCAGTTGCTGTGCCACCATGATACCACAGCCAGTCAAAAGCCGGCGCCGTTGTCGACCATGGCTTTTCAAAAGATCAAGCCAGCTGGATGTTCCTAGAGCAATGTCATACTCATGGTTTGCAATGATCTCGGCGAGTTCCTCGGTAATTGCGGGATGATCCGGAGACAGACGACGTAATCTCCCCAAGGATTTGGAGGCTTCGGCGGTATTCCCAGTTTTGACGAAGAACCGAGGCGTTTCTGGAAAGAAGAAGATTCCGAATCCCAGGATCAAGCCGTACAGAAGCTGTACGGCCACAGGGATGCGGTAACTGCCAGAGTCATTCCGATCATGAGTGGCGTTGTTCACGATCGCTGCTAGCAGGAGCCCAATGGTGATCGCAAGTTGGTAACTATCGGTTGTCAGTACATGTCAGCGATACTTGAGAACAGTGCCTACGCAGCAATGATTGTTCCTCGAATCCACTTGGGACTGCATTCGGACTGGTACAACGGGACAAGACTGGAGAGCAGGCCCACCCCAAAGCCAGCCACCGCACGCCCAGCGGTAAAGAGCGGGATAGCCATTGCTGCAGTTTGCATGACTACTCCAATATTGAAAATCACGCATGAAACTGGTTGAATTCAAGGTCAGCGGACGTCATGGTTACGAGTCTCATTGTAATGTATACCTAAAAGACCAAGTCGCCTTCCAGCTAGATCACCAATTGGTGCACCAGACAAAGCACCGAAGAATGTGCCAGCTGAAAGAATAGAAACAATCAAGCTCTGTTCGCCAGTGGTGATGTATGCCTGCCCCTGGACATCGACATGAGTGCTGAAAAGTCTGACCCAATAGTCTGCAAAGGAGCTCTCAGCCACTAGTCAAGCCAGATTGAGGAGGAGGAGGGGAGATCGATCACTTACCCATTGCCAGAATACCACTAATTGTGCCGGTATCATAGCCAAAGAGAATACCCCCGAGAGAAGCGAACCCTCCCATGAGGATAGCAGGCGTGGCTGAGCCAGCAACCTCTTCAGGCTTCTTAAAGAGCTTCATTTTGAAAGCTGTATGTCGGTTTACCGTAGTATCTCCTCAAATACTTTGTGGGTGATGATGAAGAGAAAGACAGAACTTCCAATCTGCGACGGCAAGGGCATATTTATGTCCCAGCTGTCTTCTGAATTGCGGGTTCCGCTTGCCCGAAGGGCCTCCTGGATCCAAAGAACACTAACTGTGCCGGCTTCGGATGAGACTCCGTCTGGACAACTGATAACGTTCCATCAAATTCGACGGTATTGTGGAGGAACACACAACAGCCCCCACGGGGAAATACATTAGGCGAACCACCCGAGCTTGTGGCGTATTACACCAATTAGACAGTATGGGCGTTTCAAAGCCTGCGTGAAAGTGTTTCTTTAAACCTTATCAAGATAATGGAACCCGGCCTTGCCCCTGGAGGAGATTCCCATCTCGTTTAGGTTCTGGTTATTTTCCCGACTGGCCACCTTACCCAAGGCAGGTATGGCAATTCTTCCGAATGTCGTCCACTATTTCCTTCTCATTACATTTCCGAATTCTCCAACTTTTCCCCGGATCTGTCTAGAGCCGAAAACGCTCAGCTGGAGAGACATTGTATACTGTAGTTGCAAGGAGGTATTTACGCATGGGAAACATTGCAAGGACAAGAGGAAGGATCAGTGTCGTTGTAAATTAAAGCTGTGAAAATTCTAGTACCCATTGCTTTACTCCCTTCGTCTTACCATGCTGTATGTCCACCATCAATGACCAGCGAGCTCCCAGTCATGAAAGAGCTAGCATTGCTCAACAAGAATATCGCTGCCCCTCTGAACTCATTTGGTTTCGACAGTCGGCCCAGCATGTTCTCGTTCTCCCACATCTCTCTAAGCCAGGGTTCATCCTCAAAGTTCTTCTCCACCATTGGCGTCACGATGTGGCCTGGACACAGCGAGTTGACGCGTATACCTTCCTTACCCCACTCCATCGCAAGGTTTCGAGTCAGCTGGAACACCGCTGCCTTGCTGGAATTGTAGACGCACGTTCGGAGACCTTTGTTGGCCACCTATGCTAGAGTTAGATAAAGACCTCGGTATACATTGAGGGAAGACAGATACTCACCATGGCGGACATGCTGGCTACCAGCATGATACTTCCGGGTGTGTTCCATTTCAACATCTGGGTGGTAACGGCTTGTGCCGACATCAGAACGGCCACGTAGTTTACGTCGAGCATCTTTCGAACATCTTCCACTTGGAAATCTAGGGCAGAGGTGACTTGTTGAACTCCGGCGGCGGCGATGAGACCATCCAGCCTTTGGTGCTCAGTTGCGATGTCGGCGACTAGCTGGTGAAGCTCTTGCGTGTTGGTCAGCTCGATTCGGTGGTAGTGGATTCTGCCGCCTATGCTTCTTCCGTTGAGCTTTTGGGCGGTGGGGAAATCATCGTGCGGTTCTGGAAGGCGGTCGAGACAGTGTACTATTGTAAAATTCAGGCTCAGATTCTTTATGACAAGCACCCAGGTATATGATCGTGATGTACCTACCGATTGCTCCTGCTTGAAATAAGGCTTCAGCCATGCAGAGGCCCAACCCTCTGCCTCCACCGGTGACGACGATCACCTTACCCTGAACATCGAACTCCGGGGTATATTTGGTAGCCCCGAAGCGTGTTTGTTCCAAGTGGGATGGTACTAGAGTTGTTTCATTCATTGGGACGGGACACATGACGACCGCCTATTATCTCCTTCCTGAAGTCACGAGCAAATCTTCAAGGTGTTTTGCACGTCTAGACATAGGAACATCAAGTTTTATCTATATATAAGAAGATCCCACGTCGTTTGTGAAATTGCGAGTATATCGTCCTACCTTTTATCGGGTATCTGTAGCCGATGCTGAGCCATTTCCAGCCTGGAACCAGACACACCTAAGATTTTGTCGGTAGTATGCATTTCGAAGCTGTGGCGGAACGTTTCGCTTCCTTTGGCGTGAGAATGAATCAATCTTACATTATCTCCGCCTCCTGTCATGAGGACCGAACCGTTACCGTATCGCGTAGTCAAAGATCCATTCGTGGTGTTTTGCAACAAAAAACATGGGTTATTCTGACCAACTGGGTAAGACGATCGTCGCTGTGAAGGGAACATTTGCCGGAGGAAATGTTAGCGAGAGGCAGTCAAAGCGGGTAGCAGGGAGAGCAATATTGCCGACCACCATTTACTCAGCTCACTGCCTCGCGCTCGCCCGGGATTAGACCACCCAGCGTTGAAATTCTCGAAAAATGGCGTCAGTTTCCTGAGCAGGTGGCAACAAATAGTCATGCCACCGGCGGAACATTCTGCGCTTTCCGCTCCAGCCACAGCCTGGAAGTCATGCGGGACGAGGAAGTAGAGCCGTCCAAGAAGCAACGCAAATCAGCCTCCATATATAGTCGACACTATTCTTCAGAACATCCAACCTTAACCTGTAATACGATCTGCACTTAGCAACTACACACGGATTTCACAATTCAAGCTTTTGTCAACTATTCTTACAATATGTTGTTAGATACTGATGTGCTGGTTATTGGAGGGGGAATGTCCGGCATCGGCTTCGCTGTGCAGCTAATTCGAACATACGGTAGCCGAAACTTTCAGATAATCGAAAAGACCACCAACATTGGAGGAACTTGGAATGTAAACACTTATCCTGGGTGTGGCTGCGATGTGGGTCTTGACTGGTGCTGGAGCAGCCCGGGTTTTGGCTAACACGTTTAGGTGCCATCCCATTTTTACTCGTACTCATTCGCTTTGAACCCGAACTGGTCTAAGGTTTTCGCTATGCAACCAGAAATCCAAGCGTACTTCGAAGGTGTCGCTAGCAAGTACAACTTGGCACAGCATGCTAGATTTCAAACGTTGGTTGAATCTGCGTTTTGGGAAGAGCAAACGGCGACTTGGCTTGTGAAAATCCGAGAGTTACCCACAGGGAAAACTTCGCAACTCCGTTGCAAGATCCTGGTCTCCGCCGTTGGAGCGTTGTCGACTCCAAAGAAATGCGATATTCCCGGCGCATCCAAGTTCCAAGGCCGCCTTTTCCACTCTGCAGAATGGGACCATTCCTTTGACTGGCAAGACAAGGTTGTTGTTACCATAGGTACGGAGTACAGTCCTTGAAAAATCCCAGTGTCCCGAAGGCTCATACTGTCTCATGTCGGATAGGAAATGGTTGCAGCGCCACACAATTCGTTCCCGTCCTCAGCGAAGGCAAGGGTGCTGTCCGGAAATTGACACAATTCAGCCGTCAAGCACATTGGCTTGCCGAAAGGCCCAACCCTGAATACTCGAGTCTATTCAAGTGGTGCCTACGATGGATTCCTGGCCTGATGCGAGCGTATCGTGCAATGTTATACTGGACCAGAGAGCGCGATTTTGGAGGCTTCAACGTCAAGTCGGGCGCAAAGACTCGAGCCGCGTGGGCAAAAGATGCTGCTGAATACATCAAGAAGAATTCACCCGCCAAATATCGAGACTTCTTGGTGCCCAACAGCGAAATCGGATGCAAGCGCCGTGTCAACGATACCGGCTACCTCGCCTGTTTACATCAGGACAACGTTGAGCTGGTCTACTCGGATCCCATCAGTGAAATCGTCGAAGACGGAGTCCGCACAAAATCTGGCCGTTTGGTCAACGCTGACGCTATTGTGCTGGCAACCGGCTTTGATACTCAGAAGGCCCTGTTTCCGATGGATATACGAGGTGAAAATGGCATCCACTTGAATGACCATGTGAGTTCTCTCATCCCCGGATTCTGATTCTTTCCACGGGTTTTGGGTCTAACATTGAACCATTTCGCAGTGGGACGACGTAAGCGAAGGCTCGTCTTCCGCCTACTTTGGCACCTGCCTCTCCGGATTCCCCAACTTCTTCGTCATGATGGGTCCCAACACGCTGAGTGGGCATCTGTCGGTTATCTACACGACCGAATGCCAGATCAACTTTACCATCTGCGTCATCAAGCCCATCTTGCAAGCACTGGAAAAGTCGCGTCGCGGCTCGTGGTTTTCGACTCCCAAGACCCTGAAGGACACGGTCGTGGTCCGTCCTGAAGCAGAAAAGAAGGACATTGAATGGATCCAGAAGAAAGCCAAGCAGCTTGTCTGGTCCACCGGTTGTACCTCTTGGTTCATTGATCCCAAGACGAACCGAAACACCATCATGTATCCCGATTGGCAGTACAAATTCTGGCTGCGAAGCTTCTGGATTGAGTGGGCTGACTTCACCTATGCTTCTTCGGGAGCGCTGGGAGCAGATAAGTGATGAGGCCAGGCATCGGTGGGGGTCCTGCCGCAACGAGAGACGAAGAGAAAGATTGAATCTATTGAGAAGTCCAGCTGAGAAGAAACGACGAAAAGATGTTTTCTACCAAACGCTCATCAATCTGACCAATTTGGTGACACAGACAACTCTCACGAAGGTAACGTAGCAAAAAGGGTTCCATGGAGCAGGGTCAAGAGGGGCCACATTAAGTCGGGGAAAATATGTTGATAAAGTTGGTGACAGTCGCTGTCTTGTGTGGCCGGGGCTCTTGCAGTTGCAAGGGCTTCACATTGGAACAGAGAGAAACGAGCGCTCATGGAAATCAGCTTTTGAGCAAATGGAAAAGAACTTACGTCACACTGTTTATCGAAAGAAAGTGTTCACGGGGTTTTATATAGATGATCACTTTTGGTATGAAGATTTTCTGGCCAACAGTCTATATCTATATGGGGAGTTCTAGACATCTTAATCTTTCAAGGAGCATTCGACGAAAGACGCTAGATAACAGCTTCAGGTTCCGCCACTTCGCACACTACCACCGTTTTCACCACCTTCTCGTTTTCCAAGCCTGCAGAATTCCGAATAGCGCTATCTAGGACCATATGGGCATCGCCTGAAATCGAGCCGGGGGTGAAATTGAACTTGCGGAATTCACAATTCCTCCACCTAGTTCCTGTTGAAGCACGAAAAATAAATGTTAGATCACCAACACCGCGATGACGAAAAAGGATAGTGTATGAAGCAATGTGTTACGAACCAGGTCACTGAAAGGGTCGCCAAGGACAAGCTACCTATACTTGAAGGAAACAAGGAAGTTAGCCGATGAAGAACGAGGCTATGTCACGTAACTAGAGGATGGACTATAGGGGACTATAGACTATAAGGATAGTCTAAGTAGGTCTATAGTCTAGACTAGCATTATATATATACGCTCCTTTACTTAGATATTACGGATTATAGTTAACTTCGTTAGTAATCCTATACCTATATTTAGGATATAGTCCGACGATTATATATTCCCTTTATTATCTTAGTTAATACTCTAGTACCTACTCTATTAAGGAACCCTACCTTAGTTAGAACTACTTATAGCTCGGATTATAATAGGAAGAAGAAAAAGAAAGAGTAAGACCTTTCTAGATTATAGGTAAAAAGTTATACGGTTAACGACGGCGATAAGGAGGCCGGAAGCGTACGAGACTATTAGGAATACCCTAAGAGGCTTCCTAGCAAGTATATAACTAATAGGTCCGAGAATACCTCGTACTTCGTGCGAGATTCTAGTCTTTTTGAGCGATCCTTAAGGGCTTACGGACCTATTGCCTGACAGAGACGTATACTTCTAGCGATACGAGCCCTAGGTTTTACTCTACGAAAGAAAGAGCTTTTTCCTATATAAGGTAAATCGTCTACGTAGTTCCGTAAGGAGATCTAAAATAGACGTTAATAGATAATAATAAAAAAAATAATATTAACCTCGTATAACTATAAGATAAGTTCTATAAAGATAAAGAAGGAAATAGATTAATATAATAGAGCGAAGAAATTATACGAAAATTCTAGAAGGCGAGAGAATAGACTTAAACTTCTATAGTCGTTACCTAATAAGAATAAGAAGAAATTATAAACTATATAAGATAATAATTAATAGAGTTTCGCGTAGGCGATAAGGCCTAGCTTAACTTAAGGAACGTACGTATAACGCGAAAGAATAAAAAGCTCGATTAAAAGAATACGAAGTATATCGTAATTAAAGTTATCGAATTATATAGCTATCGTCTTAATATATTAATATCTATTAGAGCGGATGCCATAGCCCCTAGCGATTAAGCTAAAAAGACGTGGAGTATAGACACTTCGTGTCGATATCTCTAGCAATCCACTATATATACGTACTCCTTGGCATCCCGTGACAATATCGGTATTTTAGCTCGTAGCTACCTATTAGGGACGAGATAAGCGAGATCTTCTAGAGTCTTTCTATAGGTTCTCTATCTAACTATATATATAAAAGTGACATCGACTCGAAGCGTAAGGAGCTATAAGCTCCCGATACTTTCCGTATACGATATACCTACGAGTTATATACCTCTTAGTACTTCTATTACGGATAATCCGTAATAATATCCCCTCCTTTAGTCGCGTTATCCTTAACGCGGCCTTATTCTAAACTTATACGTATCGTAGTAATAAAGTATAGCTTATCGTATACTTATAGTATCCGCTCTAAGGATCTTATAGGTATACGCCGTTCTACGGCCCTATATACCTTACCGAGCCTACTCGTATACGGTCTATTACTATAGTTAGCTTAGTTATAGTGTATTGAGATTAAATCGGCATATATTCTCGCCTATCCTGCAGGTCGGATAAGGGGGCAGGGCTGCGTTGCTAGGGGTTCTTTTTAAGACTTCTCGCAATAGACGTATATAAAGCCGTAATGGCTTTATTCGTAAAGGTCACTACTACTGAAATTTAGGCTATACAGTTATACAGCCGAACTCGTAGAAGGAAAAAACGCTCTTAATTCTATAAACTATGCTCTTATAACTACTATCTAGTACTCTACGTAAGCTCGCGTATATTAGGTTACTCTTCCTCCGTTGCTTATCTCTTCGATCGTCTACTTTCTTCCTCCCTTACTTATTCTTCTATACTAAGGCCCCTTCTCTCTTCTCTTATAACTAAGCGCCTCGAGCCTTAATATATTCCTCTCCGCTCTACTACTTAGAGAATCCTCTTAAGTACATCTATAATGCCTAGAACTATAGGCTCGCTGGCTAATTCGTAGAGAAATTACCTCGCTCCCGTAGAAATATCGTAATACTAAGTAATCGTGTCGTATTAAGAATAATTCTTTATAGCTAGTATTTAGATATTCTTCCCGTTAACTTAAGGCCGTAGTACCGGTTGCCGTAAGAGAAAACTTAGAGAGTAACGTCGAGATTAACGATATAATAGTCCCTCTCGATAACTTATATAAGCCGTTTACCTTATAAAGAGTAAAGAGCTTTAAACGAAATACTAAACGAAACGAAATTATAGTTAACTAGTAGTAAAAGAAATATCTATACTATAATCGTAACGTTCTAGTACCGTATTCTTAAAGTAATATAAATAAAATAATATATAATAAATCGTCCTCGTACTCCCTAAATTATTCGGCTATATAGTTATATAGTCTAGCCTCCTCTACTTTAGTAGTTACTTCTTTAATTATATTTCGATCTTACTCCTAATAGATTATATATTAGCCTTAATTAAATCCTTAGGATCGATAACCGTAACCTTCTTCCCCCTAGTAGACGTATTAAAATCCCCTATTTCGCCTAGTACGAAAGCCTTCTCCGGAAAGAATAGATTTATCTTCTAGTTCTTAACTTCTTTAGTAATTATATCTACTACCTCTACCCTCGTCTCTATATCGATTTATACTACTTATAGATCCTTACTATAGTAGAATACTCGAAAATTTATTATTATCTATAGCCTATAGTCGCTAGTATTCTATTACTTCTTACTTTTTATATCGCTAATAATAATATCTTCTAGTAGATATCCTTCGATAATTAATAACGAGTAGAAATAAATTAAGTTCTTATTATTCTTCTCCTTCTTATAGTCGTAGATAGAGTCGAGATAAAAGACTTTACCTCCTCTTTCTCCCTTAGTTAGTTTCTAGATAATTAAGAACTAATATAGATCCTTATTAATAATAATAGTACGAGTCTAGTCTCTATTTCCTTTCTATAGTTTATAACGTTTACCTTATTTAATTATATTCTATATATAGTATAATATAATATAGACTTAGTTATTATTATATCCTCTAATAGCGATAATAGCTATTAGTATAATAGAGCTATTTAGCTACCTAGTTTTCTATCTTTTAATTTCTAGAGTATCTAGGTCCTTAATTTAAAGACTCTACCCTTCGTATTGTATATTACTACTACGAATCTTCTAGTTTAAATTACCGTACTTATTATAGTAGTTATTTAGGTTTACTTAGATTATCGTTTAGTACCCTATATCGCTTCGTAGATCGGTATAGAAAAGCGTAATTATTATCGTAAACTTATAGAATATCTACCTAAGCTCGTTAACTATTCTACTTTTATTCTTACTCTTTACCTTATAATTAACTATACTTATATATAATTCTAAAGTAATACTAATAAGCTAGAGCCTAGAAAAACTCGTAAATATATTCTTCTCGTTATCGTTAATTAATCCTTCTTCCTCATTATTAACTCTTCTCTCTATCTACCTAACTATTAATTTCTATAGAACTTTCTATATTACCGTTAGGCTCTTAATTAGATAGCTCTAAAAGACTCGATTTATTATTACTTCCTTTAAGACTTAATTTCCTTAAAAGATCCTTTAAATTTCGTATTCTACCTTAGCTCCTACTATTTAGATTAGCGTAGAATTCCTATTTAGTTTCTTCGGTCCTAATAGACTTAAGAAGCTAAGCGTTAGACTATATAGAATTAGTCGTTTCTTTAAGTTAGCTAGAATTATAATTAGCTTAGTATTCTATACCTTAGCT